>NC_136493.1:88449122-88481622 GCF_053919585.1 Euprymna scolopes
GTTTGATATTATTAGACTGAGTTTGTATTGAGGAGAGATGATTAAGACAGAATAATTATAGGTCATTCTGGAATCTCTAAATACAAAGGCGATTTTGTTGTACACTGAAGCCCTACGCCAGCAAGTAGAAATTATGTTAACTAGTATGGATTTTGGGAGTCTTTCATTGAATACATATCAGGACAATCTGACGACAAACGAAAATAAGCTCAGCTAATGAGGGTTAGCTTTCTAGATAAACACTTTAGAAACAAGTGTCGAATTATTAGATAGAAATTACATCACTTGTTCGTAACCGCACACCAACAATATAGTGATCTAAGTGAGACTGTCATTCATCGACCTTTTTTTAAAGGATAATCAAGAAAATTAAATAAGAAGGAATTAATGTTAGTTCTTTTTTATACGGATCTGATTTTTGTCTCTCCCCTCGTGAACGAACTTCTTTCCCCAATAAAATCTTTAAACCACTAGCAAGTCTACTAGTGCTTCTATGCATGAATTTTAGTCGCCAAAATTTAACAGCCGATCAAAAACACTAGACGACACAGCGATACAAGGAATGGCACACATGAAATAGTTGACGACGGAAGAATAAGGATCAAATCGCACGTATGTAAAAAAACTTTTATTAATTGATTTAATTATTTAATACTTTCTTGATCGCTCACTGGCAAAATCATACATGTGCAGCGAGTACATAATTGTTGGAATGCGTGTGTGAAAAACTGTGTGTTTTCCATTGCCTTTCTTCGGTGAACATTTATGTGGTTTATTGAAATGTTGCACCTTCTTTTCATAAATAAATTGCTTGTAGAGTTAATATTGTCATAATTAAAATTTTTTCATTTTTTTCTAACACTAATTGTTGACTAGTTTCGGTTTTGAAGTGGTATTTTTTTTAGATCCTTACATCGAGTGGCTTCATGCCTTGACTAGAGCGATTTCCATGAAATAAATTAGATACGTCCGTTTAATTTGCACGTTTAGCAACGCAAAGATTATTTTGAACTGAAGCGTTGCAAAAAGAGCGACGGATAGATCCTCTCATAGTGAGTCGAGAGAGCATTTTTAAATAAAAAATAAATAAATAAAAAAACAAACTTCAATTCCATTTCTCTTTTTTAAGAACAATTATTTGAACTAATTGCAACAAGCTAGTCGAGATGATTTAATGGATCGCTGGTTCGAGATTAAATTTGATCAGGCTCTAACATATTCAATTCTAACGACAAAAGCACAACAGAATATTAAATTGATTTAATAGTAAATATGGTTATCATTCTGCATTACGAGCTTTTTTCATCTGGGTCAATGAATGCCCTTTAAATGGATGCATACACGATCAGTAATACATAGTTTATGGTGAAACAAGAGTTGCACAATCTCAAACTGCCTTTATCCTAATACATGATTGCTTAACTTCAGTGACAAGGGTAAATGACGTCACGGTGAGGAAAAGAAAGACTATAAACAGGAGAGAGTAACATTGAGAAGTTGATCACATGAGAGACGTCACAGACGTAACGAGAAGTAACGCGTGGTGGGAGAATGAGAAAATAAATGTCGTTGTTGCACGAAAAAGTGAGTTCTAGTTATTCTTTGGCTTGGTGTCCTTTGCGACGCAGACTGCTACAACGTGCGGGTCCCGTGAGTAAACGTGTGTACTACGTTATATACATCTGAGAAAGGCCTGGCCGCACACTTTTCCTTGGCTATGGCCAAAATAATAAGATTATGTAGTAAACTGTTTATCATGGAAGTAACCAATGCCGGGGTAAGCTGAGAAACAGTGATTCGGATTGTTAAACCTTTAACACGCGAAACCGGTGCTTTTCATCTGCATTTACTCTGTTATTAAAGCTGACAATTATCTGATAATATTTATTATGCATTATTGTTGCCCTTTTTCAAAAGATAACCCTTACTCATCCCGTTCTAAGAAAGACAAGATGTAAATGAATAAACGACAAAAATGTTATCATTGGTTGACATGGAGAGTAGATAATGCAGTTGATGTGTTATCGGCAGCTCCAGTAACTCTCGCTTCTCCTTTTTTGTCCATCAGTCCTCATTTCTAATGGGTGATGTTTCTGAAAAAGGGTGAAGAGAAAGCTGCTTCCCGGGTCGGTAGTACTTCGTAAACAGTAGTCGGAGATGTCGGAAACTTTCTGTCTCTATGTCTATCCTTGCGGCCATGTCACTAGTAAGGGTGCTGGAGGTAAACGTTTTCATCTGGGCTGACGTTAACCACCTGATAGTCAGGGACCCGAACATTGGAATAAACACTAAGGAGGCTGTTCTATCAGCAGGTGCAAAGTACTGGGGCTGCTGTATTGCGATTTGATGAATGGATTCTGGACCATGCAGTAGTCTCTGGTGGGGCCATACTAGTGGGTAATTGTTACGGGTTTACCTTATCATTTGCCACAAAAAAAAATTCCCGTCTTTCCTCTCTTACTTTCCCTCTCTGTTCTGCTCTAACCAAGTATGCTGACCTGTTCCACAAATCCCAAAATCCTCAACATGAAATATCTCAAAAAAGAAAACACGAATAAACCTAGAACCCCATCCTCAAACGTAGACCCATACTACCATGTCTTCTTCTCCAACATCAGGGGTCTACGTTCTAACCTTCCAGAGGTTGAAACCCAATTACAGGAGACGAAACCGGACATATTCTTTCTTAGCGAAACTGGAATAGGACCGATCACCTCCCTAGATGAGTTAATAATTAAAGTATACTCTAACTTAACATCTAAATCTGACCCCCAAGATGTGACTACATTAAAGATGGCTTCCCGTGTGGCAGGGATATCTCCAAAGAAGATCCTAATCTACCTTATATGTGCTTCCGGGTTGCACTTGCTTACACCACCGCATTTATATTTGCCCTCTTTCGCCCCCACAACAGCGGAGTTACTGTCTTTAAGAGTATATCAGAGAAAATTGACCACATCCTGTCTGCTCATCCCTCGGCTAACATTCACATTTGCGGTGACTTCAATGTCCATAATGTGGAATGGCTGACTCAAATAAGACTGATGATGAAGGGAGGTTCTGTCATGATTTTGCCATTGCCTATGACCTCACTCAGATAGTTCGGGAGCCTACCTGTGTATCCGATACTACCGGTCAGTACGCAAGCCTTCTAAACCTTTTCCTCTCAACTTCCCCTGAGCTGTGTTCATGTTCCATTCTATCTCCTCTGGGATCCTCTGACCACTCTGTTGTAGCAGTTAAGATAAAAATGAAATGCAATAAGTCTTCAGACGTACCTCTCCACCGTACTGTATAACGATACTCTATGGCTGACTGAGATAGCTTCCGTACATTCATATATGACCTACCTCTGCATTCCATGTTTAAAAAGAATGTGTCCTCTATAGTATCAGACCTGACCGAATGGTTAATTGTAGGCATAGACCGATTCATACCATCCAAAAAATTCCAACAAAAACCTAACAGCCAGCCATGGTTCTCCCCTGAATGTACTGCTGCCATCGAACACAGAAACCACTTTTTCCATAGCTACCAACGTAATAGATGCACTGAAATTAAAGCTGCTTTCAGGACCGCCAGCAACCACTGTAAAAGAGTAATAAAAAACGCAAGAGAACTATATGCCCAATCCGTTAAATCCGAAGTAGCCGAGCAGCGGCCTGGTTCCCACCGGTTCTGGCAAATAGCAAATAGGATCCTGAACAGAAACGTGCGTTCTATCCCAACCATTAATGGATCGGAGGTCATCTCGACAGCATCCGACAAAGCCAAACTATTTGCCAAGAACTTTGCGTCAAATTCTACCCTGTGCGACGAAGGCCACCAACTCCCCGTATTCCCTCCTATAACAGACAACACACTATGCAACATACAAATATCTGTGCGTGAGGTCGCCAAGCTAATCAAGAACCTTGCTCCAGTAAAGCAACTGGTCCAGACGGTATTCCAATTATAGTGTTAAAAAAATTACAACCAGAACTTTCCCCCATACTTACAAAACTGTTTAAACGTTACCTAAGGAGAAGTGCTTCCCAATACCCTGGAAAACCTAACCAGTATTCCCTGTATTTAAGAATTCAGGTGATAAGTCATCTCCCTCTCAGTTCAGACCAATAACTCTCCTATGTGTCATGAGTAAGTTGTTGGAATCCACAATAAGTAGTCAACCACCTCAGCAGAAATAACCTTCTTAGCGACACGCAATATGGTTTCCGTTCTGCTAGATCTACAGCAGATGTGCTAACGGTTATATCTCATAGGATTAGTGAATCTCTCGACAAAGACCTCATTTCTAGGGCAATTGCTCTTGACGTATCAAAGACCTTCGGTAAGGTTTGGCATAAATGCCTGCTACACAAGATTTCCACCTACGGTATAACTGGAAATGTTTTCTCGGTCATTAAATCATTTCTCTCTGATAGGCTCATAAGAGTAGTGGTTGATGGGCAAAAATCAGAGGCCCACAGTATTAATGCTGGAGTCCCTCAGGGGTCCATACTGGGCCCAACTCTCTTCCTGATCTACATCAATGATCTCCCAAAACACATACTAAAATCTTTCGTTGACATCTATGCTGATGACACGATTATCTATGGCAACACATCAAAGGCCGTAAATGATGATGTTCTCTCTAATTCTCTCTCCTCTGATCTTGAGCGCGTGGTACAGTGGGGGAAGAGGTGGCTGGTTACCTTTCATGCCTCTAAGACCAAGCTCCTATCTCTGCATCATAAACGCTCTGATCCCTATCTGGCATCAATTGAAATGGATGGCTCTCGTCTAGGGGAGGCCCCATGTTTTGATAAGCTTCTGGGTTTGACCTTTACTCCTGATCTGAAATGGAACAGATATATCGTCTGTGGCCAAGGTCGCTGGGAAAATGGTGGGATCCTTCTAACGCTTCAGAAGATATCTCACTAATGATGCAATTCTCTATCTATATAAAAGCCAAGTACGTCCAAGGATGGAGTACTACTGCCACATCTGGGCAGGAGCTGCTAAAAACAGCCTATCCTGCCTTGACATAGTACAAAATAAACTTCGTGGCTTGGTGGAGGATGCCCTCTTCTCTTCCAAGCAACCTCTTTCCAACAGAAGAGACGTAGCGAGCGTATCTTTGTTCTATCGTTATTTCCATGGCAAGTGCTCGTCTGAGCACCATTCTCTGGTCCCCCCTCGCCAATCTTTTTCAAAAAACACCTGACTAGCTGAAACCACCGTCAATAATTTTCCCCACTCCTTATCTGTACCTAAATCAAAACGTAGATTCCATGAACAAAGCTTCTTTCTTAGAACTGTACGCCTGTGGAACTCTGTTCCGCTTGCCTGTTTCCCTCCCGACTTCAACTTGGATGTCTTCAAGTACAACACAAACAAATTCCTGATGTACCGCCCCCTTAAGTAATGGCACTTTATCAATTCTCCAATACTATTACTACACTATCCCATTGATTACTGTACACACAATAACCCTTATCCCCGAGTGGCTCTTGGGCCTTGATATGTGGTGAACTCCATGTAAAAAAAGACACTCGGAATTCATTTATTGAGACAGTTTGGTTATTCCCTATCTCACTACGCCCTCCGAGTTAATCGGGACAAATGTGAATTCAGCGAACAGGGTTTTCTCGGACATCACACAGACGTCTATTGAATTATCCCATAGCCTGGCAAAATTAGAATCATACATGCCTTCCCGGGTAGTTAGTGGGGGGGTGTCAGTGGTTAACGACACAGAGTGACAACCTGGATGTGTCAAGTTTGAATCCAGTTCGTTCAATAGAAACATTTTAACTTAGGATGTTGACAATCTTCACGTCGTCCCCCGGCGTCTTTCTGGAAAACAATCTATTAGAGATGTTAGAAGAAGATGTCGAATTATAAAATAGAAATTACATCACGTTTTTCAACGAAAAATCGCTCTTATATAATCGTCGAGTCCAGAAGTAGACAGCAGGAGCAAGGCAACAGCCACTACTCTCTACAAACTACTTAATGCAATAAAGCTGTCCTTTTAAGGGCCACTTTCTCACAATACTGCAATGGCGACAGCCCTTCACATCTTGATACTGCCAGCTCTATGAGATGTCCACTTCACTCTTGTGCTCTAGCTCGTGTACTAATGTCCGTCGACTTCTGGTTCATGTTCCAATGCTTGTCGACGTCCTGCCTGTCTAGTTCCTGACGATTCGGCTTTTTGGTTACCTCCACACAGACCACCTAGCTGAGGCGCCCTCATTTATACTCTAGGGATGACTGCTGTCCATGTTCCAGGTTTCAGAAACGGCACCAAACGTATCCCTACTTAAGAGAGGTCACAAAACCTTCCCCCTGCACAGGATTCAGAGACGTCACAATGGCATAACATTACCAGCTTCCGTTATTATTATCTTTGGTACAAATAAATATATCATCATCATCATCATCATCATCATCATCATCATCATCATCATCATCATCATCTCGTATGAATTTTAATATTTTTGCCATTAGTTTCCCCGCTATTTTTCTAATTAGAATTCTTTCTAAAAAGACATTAGAAACTACGGGAGGGACCACGTGAAGGTTGTCAACATCATAAGTTTAAAGTGATTTTTGTGAAACGAACTGGAGTTGAACATAGGACACTCAGGTCGAAAATTCGTGTCGTTAATCACTAGACCGCCGTCACTTCCCATGTTTTCGATATATTACATTGTTCATCAGCGTTTGTCTTCTTTGTTATTGTCGTTACTTCTTTTAAGACCGAGGATTATCAGCCTAGGAATAGTCATAACATGCTCTCACACGGGATGAGAACATTCATTGATCGTCAGTTAGTACGATTATAGAATGAGTTACGCCGAATACAAATCATATTGGATATTAGGGCAAGTAAAGATGTGTAGATACGATACTATAAGCAAACACGGTTGGCGTGTGCGCGTTTCAAAGAGAGAGTGGTTGCACGTAGAGGCGAAACACGTAATTTCAAATTGCAAAAGCGGTGGTCGAAAGTGTGTGACAATCTAAATTAGTTACCGTTTCGGGCAGCCAAGAAAGTTCGATAAAAGGAGGGACATTGTGAACTGACGAGAAGGAGATGGTTTGATACTAAAAGCTTGTGTCGTTTGTGCTTGGTTATTCCGTAATAAGATTCATGTGTTTTGGTGAATACAATTGGGAATTCAACTTTTTGTGCACGTTTTCAACTTTCATTCAAATAGATATTATGTCTGACTACGCACGAACACTTGTGGGAAGGTATGGTCATTTAATTTCACACAATTACCAGTAAAAAAAATTACACTCTCACCTCTTCACTGTTGAGGTCCCTAAATGCCAGAAAGTTTTCTACTTTAATAGTTTCTTCCCACGAACAGCTAGACTTTGCAATGTTCTTCCTGCTACCTGTTTCCCTGACTGTATTGCTATGCAGAAGTTTAAATGTAACGTAAACCAACATCTTGTTAATCTTTCCTAGGGATGGTCCTAAATAGTAGGCCCTTATGTCCAAGTGTTAGAGATTAATGTAAAAAACCTTTTCTTGAATGAATCGCATGCCGGTTCCGATATCCCCAAAAGTTCCAGTTTTCTCCGATCCCCGATTCCGATTAATCGCCTCAACACTAGTTTGAACACGTAAGAGGACAGAAACCGTTGTTATAGGAAATTCTTGTCGTTTATGCATGTCCATATGGTGTTTAGGATTGGCTACAACCCACAAAAAATCCCGACATAGTATCACATCTTGCCCTTTGTGGAGAGACAGGTAAATACCGATAACATATAACCCTCAAAAGAGTTGATATGCCGTTATAGATAAAAATCAAACCAAATACTGTTTTGAACAACCGTGTTATTCTGTTATTAAAAAGAAATGAAATCCACCCGATATTTCATCGATAGTAAAATTACATGTTCTAGCTGTAATTATTTCTGCAGTGAACACGAATACCAACACCAGAAAACAAGGAAACCCTTCAAGCGATGCAATTCCGATTTGAATGTGTCGCCATTCCAATTAGGAAAAGGACGAGGCCTACCTGCTGCTGAAATTTGAAAAAAGAAAAACATCTTTCTAAAAAAAACAAAAACAAAAACAAAAACAAACGAAATTTAAATAAATGAAATCGAAATATCCGCATTAATTTAGCCACAGGAAAAATTTAAATAAAACTCTTTTATTTTTTATTTTTTTATTTTACGAAAAATCTGTGCGGATTTTGAATGTCTTTTTCAGTAATCTTCATTAACAAAGTTAATGAAGTTCTTTAAGCAAATTTCGATTTTGTGGCCGTCAACTTTGAATGAAATCAACACAGTCTGTATTATTTAGATTTTTCTTACTAATATTCTATCAAATAACTTTATCTACTATAGCACTATGCGCAAGGAGAGTAGATAATGCAGTTGATGTGTTATCGGCAGCTCCGGTAACTCTCGCTTCTCCTTTATTGTCCTTCAGTCCCCATTTCCAATGAGTGATTTTTCAGACAAAGGGTGAAGAAAAAGCTGTTTACAGGTCGGTAGTACTTTGTAAACAGTAGCCTGAGATGTCGGAAATTTTCTGTTTCTATGTCTATCCTTGTGGTCATGTCACTAGTAAGGGTGCTGGAGGTAAACGTTTTCATCTGAGCTGACGTTACCCACCTGATAGTCAGGGACCCGAACCTTGGATTAACCACTAAGAAGGCTGCCCTATCAGCAGGTGCAAAAAACCGGGGCTGCGGTATTGCCATTTGGTGAATGTATTCTGGACCATACAGTAGTTTCTGGTAGGGCCTCTCGATGCCATACTAGTGGGTAATTGTTATGGGTTTACCTTATCATGTGCCACAAAGAAAATTCTTGTCTTTTTCTCTCTTACTTTCCCTCTCTGTCCTGCTCCAACGAAGTCTACCGACCTGCTCCACAAACCCCAAAACCTCAATCATGACAAATCTCCAAAAAGGAAAACACGAATAAACGTAGAACCCCATCCACCAACGTAGACCCCTACTACCAGGTCTCCTCCTCCAACATCAGGGGTCTACGTTCCAACCTTCCAGAGGTTGAAACACAATTACAGGAGACGAAACCGGATATATTCTTTCTAAGTGAAACTGGCATAGGGCCAACCACTTCTCTAGACGAATTCATAATTAAAGGATACTCCAACTTAACATCTAAATCTGACCCCCAAGATCGCCATGGGCATGGAATATGTGCCTACATACAAGATGGCTTTCCATGTGGTAGGGATATCTTCAGAGAAGACCCTAATTTACCTTATATGTGCTTTCGGGTTGCACTAGCTTACACCACTGCATTTATATTTGCCCTCTATCGCCCCCACAACAGTGGGGTTACTATCTTTAAGAGCTATCTGAGAAAATTGACCACATCCTGTCTGCTCATCCTTCGGTTAACATTCACATTTGCGGTGACTTGAATGTCCATAATCTGGAATGGCTGTCCCACTCAAATAAGTACGATGACGAGGGGAGGTTTTGTCATGATTTTGCCATTGCCTATGACCTCACTCAGATTGTTCACGAACCCACCCGTGTTTCCGATACTACCGGTCAATATGCAAGCCTTCTAGACATTTTCCTCACAACTTCCCCTGAACTGTGTTCATGTTCCATTCTATCTCCTCTGGGATCCTCTGACCACTCTGTTGTAGCAGTTAAGATAAAAGTGAAATGCAATAAGTCTTCAGACGTACCTCTCCACCGTACTGTATAACGATACTCTATGGCTGACTGAGATAGCTTCCGTACATTCATATATGACCTACCTCTGCATTCAATGTTTAAAAAGGATGTGTCCTCTATAGTATCAGATCTGACCGAATGGTTAATTGTAGGCATAAACCGATTCATACCATCCAAAAAGTTCCAACAAAAACCTAACAGCCAGCCATGGTTCTCCCCTGAATGTACTGCTGCCATCGCGCACAGAAATCACTTTTTCCATAGCTACCAACGTAATAGATGTACTGAGACTAAAGCTGCTTTCAAGACTGACAGCAACCACTGTAAAAGATTAATAAAACGTGCAAGAGAGCTATACGCCCAGTCTGTTAAATCCAAAGTAGCTGAGCAGTCGCTTGGTTCTGGCAAATAGTAAACAGGATCTTGAATAGAAGCGGGCGTTCTATCCAACTATCATCAACGGACCTGAGGTCATCTCGTCAGCATCAGACAAGGCCAGACTATTTGCCAAGACCTTTGCAGCTAATTCTACCCTATGCGACAATGACCATCAACTCCCTGTATTTCCTCCTATAACAGACAACACGCTATGCAACATACAAATATCTGTGCGTGAGGTCGCCAAGCTAATCAAGAACATTGATTCCAGTAAAGCAACTGTCCCTGATGGCATTCCAGTTATAGTGCTGAAAAAGCTCAAATCAGAATTGCCCCCATACTTACAAAACTGTTTAAGTGTTACCTAAGGAGAAGTGTTTCCAACACCCTGGAAAACCTCATCAGTATGCCCTGTATTTAAGAATTCAGGTGAAAAGTCATCTCCCTCTACAGACCAATAAGTCTCCTGTGTGTCATGAGTAAGTTGTTGGAATCCATATTAAATAAAGAAGTAGTCAACCACCTCAACAGAAACAACCTTCTTAGTGACATGCAATATGGTTTCCGCTCTGCAAGATCTACAGCATATGTGCTAACGGTTATATCACATATGATTAGTGAATCTCTTGACAAAGGTTTCCTTCCAGGGCAATTGCTCTTGACATATCGAAGGCCTTCGATAAGGTATGGCATAAGGACCTACTTCACAAGATTTCCAGCTACGGTATTACTGGAAATGTTTTCTCAATCATTAAATCATTTCTCTCTGATATGTTCATAAGAGTAGTGGTTGATGGGCAGAAATCAGAGGCACAAAGTATTAATGCTGGAGTCCCCCAGAGGTCCATCCTGGGCCCAACTCTCTTCCTAATCTACATCAATGATCTCACAAAACACATACTTAAATCATTCGTTGACATCTATGTTGATGACACGACCATCTATGGCAACACATCAAAGGCCGTAAATGACAAAGTTCTCTCTAATTCTCTCTCCTCTGATCTTGAGCACGTGGTACAATGGGGGAAGAGGTGGCTGATTACTTTTAATGCATCCAAAACCAAGCTTCTATCTTTACATCATCAACGCTCTCATCCCCATCTGGCATCAATTGAAATGGATGGCTCTCGTCTTCGGGCGGCTTCATGTTTTGACAAGCTTCTGGGTTTGACCTTTACTCCTGGTCTGAAATGGAACACGTACATCAAATCTGCTGCCAGGGACGCTGGGAAAATGGTGGGATCCTTCTACCGCTCCAGACGATATCTCACTACTGATGCAATTCTCTATCTGTATAAAAGCCAAGTACGTCCAAGGATGGAGTACTGCTGCCACATTTGGGCAGGAGCTGCTAAAAACAGTCTATCCTGCCTTGGCAGAGTACAAAATAGACTTCGTAGTTTAGAGGGGGATGCCCTTTTCTCTTCCCTGCAACCTCTCTCCCACAGAAGAGACGTTGCGAGCCAGTCTTTGTTTTATCGTTATTTCCATGGCAGGTGCTCGTCTGCGCTCCAATCTCTCGTCCCCCCCCTCACCAATCTTTCACCAGAAACACCCGTCTGGCTTAAACTACTGTCAATAATTTTCCCAACTCTTTATCTGTGCCTAAATCCAAACGTAGATTCCATGAGCAAATCTTCTTTCTTAGAACTGCACGCCAGTGGAACTCTCTGCCGCTTGCCTGTTTCTCACCTGACTACAACTTGTCTTCAAGTCCAGCATAAACAAACTCCTGACAAACCGCCCCCTTAAGTAAGACACTCTATCAAAACCCCCAGTACTAATGATTACTACAATACTATCTCATTGATTACTGTACACGCAATAAACCTTATCCCTGAGTGGCCTTCGGGCCTTGAAAAGTGGTGACCCCCCCCATGTAAAAAAAAAAAGGATCCGTCACCTGATGAATAAAGTACTTGATAAAATTCAGTTGTAAAGTTGCACTTTTCTTGAGATTTAGGGTTTAACCCTCAGTACAGACGACATTAAAAATACAACAGATTTCTGAGTTCCACAGAAAGATTCCTGAGTTCGACAAGATGCACCTGAAAAAGCGCGAAGGCAACATCGATTGAAACGTTGTGAAATTCATATTCAAGATGGGAACAGTAATCGGAAGAATCCAAATAATACGAATGACATATTTACATCATCTGTTTCTTCTTGACTAATATAAACACATTTATTTGCGGCTTTTCTCATAAAGAAAATGAAAATACACTGAGGTTGATTTTATTAGACAGTTATTTTTTGCTTCTCTCTTTCCACTACTTTTCGATCTCATTCGCCCTTTATTATTACCTGTTACATAATATGTGGTATTCATCGGACGGAAGTACACAGTCATTATCCTCATCTCGAAAATTCTGAAACCAAAATCAATTCAGTATCCGAAAGTTTTCCTGAAATCAATTATTCGTTTAATGTTATAAAAGTATTTAGAATTTATGTACAAGTGAACTTCAAATAATATCATTCCGATTAACACATTCGTAATAAAATCTTATATTATTATTTAATCACTTTTAATAAAATGACTTAAACTTGTCATATCGCTACATATATCAGTGTCCTCACTTTTTAGTGCTGCTCTTGGCTATAAATAGTGTGTTTTTGGACGGTAGTAACGTCTTCGAAAAGTTCTAAGAACCGCGCTAAAGATAATTATACAATTGGCAAATAAAAACGGAGGATAAAATTATGAACGTTATAAAGGGGTCACCAGTTAGTAAGCGCTAACTCAACAACAAGAATTTTGGAATGTCATTGGAGGACACGAACCAATAAATACCTTTAATGCATCTAAAACCAAACTCCTATCCTTACATCATCAACGCTCTGATCCCCAGCTGGCATCAATTGTGATGGATGGCTCTCGTCTGGGTGAGGCCCCGTGTTTTGACAAGCTTCTGGGTTTGACCTTTACTCCTGATCTGAAATGGAACACGTACATCAAGTCTGTTGCCAAGGTCGCAGGAAAGATGGTGGGATCCTTCTACCGCTCCAGAAGATATCTCACTACTGATGCAATTCTCTATCTATATAAAAGCCAAGTACGGCCAAGGATGGAATACTGTTGCCATATCTGGGCAGGAGCTGCCAAAAACAGCCTATCATGCCTTGGCAGAGTACAAAATAGACTTCGTGGTTTAGTGGGGGATGCCCTTTTCTCTACCCTGCAACCCCTCTCCCACAGAAGAGACGTTGCGAGCCTATCCTTGTTTTACCGTTATTTTCATGGCAGGTGCTCGTCTGAACTCCAATCCCTGGTCCCCCCTCGCCAAACTTTCACGAAAAACACCCGTCTAGCTGAATCCACTGTGAAAAATTTCCCCCACTCTATATCTGTGCCTAAATCAAAACGCGGATTTCATGAGCAAAGCTTCTTTCTTAGAACTGCACGCCTGTGGAACTCTGTTCCGTCTGCCTGCTTCCCTCCGGACTACAACTTGGATGTCTTCAAGTCTAATGTTAACAAATTCCTAATGAACCGCCCCCCTAATTAAACACTTCATAAAATCTCCTCACTAACGTGATGTACTTACAATAACCCTTATCCCTGAGTGGCTTCCGGGCCTTGATAAGTGGTGATCACTGTGTAAAAAACAAACAAAAAAAAAAAAAAAAACAGACTATATTCATATCGACAGTTTTACATAGATGTGAACTATATTTTGAAAGATCAAACGTTGTGGAGAAGTTTTAAAGTTCTTGAATAAGAAATAGACCGGAACATCAGAAAGTTCGTTTCAGATTTCCGTTATGTATATGTGTGTGTTTTTACCTTTTTGGGTGGCTGAGTCCACTGGAGAAATATCAGCAAGCTTAAAGGAATTTCAGTGTGGCGCATTCCAGGTTTCTAGGATGGGCGTTGTTAGTGTTAGCGTCGCAGATGTCGCTCGGAAGAACTCTTATTTCAGTTGATTAAGCCACTATCTTTTAGATTTAGTTTATTTCACACTGGAGTTTTATGTTTTGAGTTCGAAACGATTTTATTGGAAAATACTTTGGGTTCACACGTTTCTGTGGAAACTGACTTGCTTTTAAAGTGACGAAGAGAACGAACCTCAACAAAGCGGATAAAGAAAAAGGGTAGCAATTAAAACCACTTGCCTTTTAGCATTCGTCGGAATCGCATCTTGATGTAAAAATCCGACGCCAGACGACCACAAAGAAGTTAAAAAGAAACAAGGGGAAGAAAGAGTAAGCTGAACGCATAATGAAATAAAGGAATCGCTTATTATGTTCGTTCGTCTTTTACACCGATTTCTAATCTATCACAAACTCTTCGCGGTAAATTGTAACCCATTTAACCTTCTACCTATTATATATGCCGCTATAAAAGAAATCAATTTAACTATTTGTTCTTGGTTAAAAATAATTTGCTTAAACAACAGCAAAAATTAACAATAGAAACGGATGTCTAATTGTCCTCTCCACTGAGCCCTTGTAATTCTTTCTTTGCACGACGTTTGTATTTTGTCAAACGAAGCGCCATTTTCTAATGAGACAGGGCGCATTTTAATTTTCTGATGAGACAGAACGTGTATTAATATTTTTAATGAAGGAGAAATTTGTTAAAAATTATCACTTCATTCAGTTTTGGTGAGTATTCACTGATAGTAATAGCTTATTTATCTCCCTTTGATACTTTTGCTTTTATATGAATCAGAATTATTTGTACCCGCTTCCATTTGTTGTTAATTCTTTGTCGGTCCTGTGCAAATAAAGCAATGCGCCCTTGCATCATTATACAAGGTTTGTATACGAGTTTCTGAAGTTTATCATCCAGCCTGAATTACCAAATTAAAGCAATCCTAAAATAAGAAATGCTTTTTTAAAACCCCTCCCTCCTAAGAAATTCACAGCAAAAGTAGAGCTCATATTTCATAATAATATATATAGCCAACCAATCAAACGAACAACGACAATTAATATGGATTCTATGATATTGGAAAGCACATCGTCTAGTTTCCACACTCTTCTTTATCTGTTATATAGGCGCAGAGACTTACCAGAAACATCCCGTGTTTGGCGGTGTTCCTTTCTAGGACAATGAACGCTATCTCTCGATTTTTTTCCCCCGAATTGAGCAACGTGATGACACTTACCACTTATTCTTAAGCGACTAGTTTGAGACTCTCTTGTTTGGAATGTTGAGCCTACACCTAACCATAACCTGTGCTTCAACCAATCAAGTGTAAACTGTTCTATAGTTGCCCTTATGGATTGTTAATTATTCTTGGCTTCCAAATAATAATTTCCGGGGCTCAAATCAACACACTGCTATCAAAATTCACTACTCACATTTCGACACACTGCTGTCAAAACTCCTTACTCCAAAACACGATGCTCTGCTGTCAAAAACTCTCAGCTTCAAAACATGACACACGTCTGACAGAACTTGCTACTCCGACATTCAAATCCAAATCAAACCAGTCTGAAAAAATCAAGCTTTTTATTTCAAACCAGACGCATCTCATTTGCATATTTGATGTCAATATCGCAAACACATAAAGAGAAAAGGCGGTCATATTTTTCTTTTTTTTTCTTTTTTTGTTTTGACTGCACGGTACCCTACACACTGCACAAAACATCTTTACACACAGAAGAGTAAGTTATCTTGCCTTTAATAGTATTTCAGACTACAAAACCCTAACCCTAATCTACTCGAGGCTCAAATCATATAGACTTGGCTAATAGTCATTTATGTGTACATATTGGCATAAAACGAAACCCACTTTTCCTAACGCACCATAACCCAAGACTGAAACGTTTTCATGTAATAACATTCGAAACAAAAATATGGCGTGTCCGTAGGTATGGTTCTTATTAAGTCTCAATGGCAATGTATTTGTTTGAGGTGAAGGAAAGTAAAAAGAAAAACTAAACTCCAAATTAAACAATATATATGGCGATCGTTATATCATGTCTATAAATCACATTCATCATATTAACCATCATTTTGTTTAACAATTACATTACCAATCGTATATTTTAGCAATTATATTAATAATTATATTATTTAACAATAACATTAACTATCGTTTTATATAACAATCACCTTAACCCTCGTGTTTTATAACAATCGCGTTAATTATTGTTTTACAAATATACTATTATATATATATATATATATATTATTTAGTAATCACATTAACCATCATGTTAGATAGCAATAACATTAATCAGCGTATCATATAGCAAACATATAAACTATCGTATGATAGAGTAATCATATTAACCATCATATTATTTAGCAATCATATCAATCATCGTATTATACAGCGATCATATTGACCACTGTATGTTATATACATCACATTAACCATGATATGATATAGCAACTATATTAACCATCATATTATTTAGCAATTACGTTAGTCATCGTATTATATCGCAATCATATTAAGTATGGTATTAAATAGCAATCATATTAACCATCGTATTATAATATTAAAAAGGATGAATTCTTATTAAAGGTACGTTAAATAAAATGCATTGTTGTTTTTTTTCTGGTTTAATTATTCGCACTTATAAATGAACGAATAATAAGAAACGAATAATAACTTTCATTGATTTTCTTTATATTTCTCAATTAGGAATAGAAAATGGCGGATATGATTTTTATATATCGATCCGAGTTAACTATATTGATGCAAAATCAAGAAATTCTATTTCCGAAATGGGTGAATGTATGACCGGAAGCCATTTTGCAGTTTCTTGTTACAAATATTTATTCCTAGACTCAAACTTGAAATTAACGATTTCGACAGAAGGGGGGGGGGTGTATGCTGGGCCGTTTTGGATGTTATCATCGAATTTCAATCTGAGGGTCGATAAGATTATAAATAACATAGAGATGGACATTTATTAAACAGAACAAAGAAATGTTGTCCCTAGTCTCGTAGGTATTTTTGCGGACTATGAAATCGACACACCCGAATCCATTGTGATAATTTTTACTCTGTAGTGTAACTTAAGATATCGTAAAATGCGAATTTATTAAAAATTTATTACTAAAAATTAAGTACGATCAATAGGTGATTAATTGCTGCTGTCAATGCTGCTGATTAAGCAACTTTGACATAGGCAATCGACTGGGTCCGTCAGCGTAATATATCTTAAAACAATCTTATAATAAACAATAAAACGAATTACTCAAAAGTTACGAAAGGTTATTCTTGGCAAATATCTTTTTAAGTCCAAACCTAAAAACATATTTGCTAAAGAAAAATCCTGATTTTTATTAAATATTCCCCCTTACATAGGCGATCTACTGAGTCCGCCAGCAATCAGAAAGGAAAAAACAATCGCGAATCTATCTTTCCAAAAAAGAAAAGGTACTAGTACCCTTTGTGGGCTCGAATTATACAAAATGCAAATATAGATAAAAACTGTCTTAATTCCAATTATTAATAGCGATACATCCGTTCAGTCTCGAAAGACAATGGATAGCCATTGGGTAGCTGCGCGTGAAGTTTTGAAGCAAGGGTTGCGCAATCACATCCACATCTCTCCTGAATCGGCATTACTTGAGTCCAGTGAAAGAAGACGTCCAGAACCACTGGAAACAATGCCGAGATAAGCGGAGAGCACGTACAGCACCTAAAATTCTTAAATGGTCACCCATTTTAGTAATGACCAGGCTCAACGTTCGGTGATCAAACGGGAACCGGTGTGCCAAAGCTGATTATCCCGTATCAATTATTAATAATATCAATAACTAGTGGGACCTGTTGAAATTCCACAGGGAACTCATTCATATGTAATATATTGATGTAGATGTTCAGTGTAAATGGAGCCGCTCTGATAGTATTGTAGCTTTTTTGTTAAAACTGAAAAAGCATTTATCTAAGCTAGCACGAACGTCTGACAAACCCGGTCGTAAAGTACGCTTAAATATGATATTTTAATTCTTGCAGATTTCATAAATATTATTATAGAGTAAATGTTCTATCGATTTCATATATTATAAACTTGCGATTTCACATTTTTCATATATATATATATATATATATATATATATATATATATATATATATATATATATATATATATATATATATATATATATAACTTGACTTCCTTCAGTCCTAATCGAAACCAAAACCTAAACTTATGAAGACTTCTTGATAAAATTATTTATACAAAAAAATAGATTACTGGAGTGCCATCAGTTATAATCAAAACCGAAACCAAAACTTATGAAGAATACTTAGTAAAAATTTTTATGACAAAAAATAGATTATCTTGGCATTTGTTTCCAGTCGTTTGGTACATACACTTCACTTGCCACTAGTATTTAACAATGTCAACTCAGGAGAGGTGTGGTTGAAGAATGCGCACCTCCTGCCGCAAAAATGTCACGCGCAGTAAAATTATTTATGACAAAAAATGGAAGTACATAGCAATTAAACGATCCGGATGTAAGTGTGACATCGAAAATAACACACTCGATATCGTATTAAAATATAGATAATAATTTTTATTATTAATAATTATTATTAATAATTATTATTAATAATTATCATTTTGTATAATTCTGGTTGTTCTCCTCTTCTGATGAGAAGCATTTAGCGTCAATATAATATGGTTTCTTTTTCTTCTTTTTTCTTTTACTTTTTGTTTTGATGCTTGCTCCTCAAAACATTTTTGCATGTTTTATATCTTGATAAGTTTTGCTTTGTTAAAGATACACTTTCTCTCTCTCTGTCTCTCTCTCTCTGTCTTTCTCTCTTTATCTCTCTCTCTTTCGCTCTCTCTCTCTCTCTCTCTCTATATATATATATATATATGACAGCCCCTTTAAGAAATTCGTTTCTTATCGTTGAGCACTTTCAGTTGAATTAAAAGTCGGTCAATTTAGCTCTTATGCGTAGATCATCGTATAACGATTTGATCACTGTCTGTCTGGCGTAAATGAACACTTAAAATTAAGATGTTTAAAATTCAACGCTATTTCAAGCGGTTAATGGTAGCCGAATGGATTAGGTCTCCGCTAATCGAGCCAGAGATGTCTTGTGATACGGGGTTCGAATCGTTCGACTGGTAGTAATCGTGACACCCTGCACTGAAGATTCCCGAAAGGATGAAACACTAGTGTCTGTAGGTATTTAATTATTATAGTAAAAAATAATTATATATATATATATATATATATATATATATATATATATATATATATATATATATATCATATTCTCCTATCTAACTGTCAAATACTCCATATTAGCATAATAATGAAACTAAAAGAAGGTATTGTGCCGTGTGGCATATTTAATTTAAAGGTGTAAAAATTGGTTCATAAGATTTGCCACGCCTGTTGTATATTATTGAGAGAGTGAGAGAAGGTTAAGATGTCGACGAAGCAACACATCAATACCGATCTGTCGACCGCAGACAGAAATGTTTATTTGATTACACGAATCACTCAAAGGTTCAATCTGATTTTCTCAAATTTATTTCATAATTCAATCACCTGCATCCCTTCATTCGTTCGACTTCTTGCTTCTTTGCATCTTCAAAATTCTTTTGTTCACAAAAAGGTTCTTATGATTCTTCTCGTTCGGATAACATGGAACGTTTCAGCATCTTCATCTTTTGAATATTAGCTGAATATTCGACCTTCGGCAACTTTCCATTTGTTTTTTCAAACTGCAAAACGGTAGCCATCTTAATAATTTTTTTTAATCGTGATTTGTTTCTAATTGTTGTGTCATGGCACAATAGTAAAAAGAAGAAAATAAAGTCGAGGTTGGTTTAAGGAACAAGTGTATTTAACATCACAGGTACAAAGGTAGGAAACGGGTATAACTGGCTTGCACGCAGCGCTTCTTTCATCGGTGCAAGTATTACTGGCACTATATATAGTGAGAACCGGTGTACCCACCTTTTGAAAATATCCCATCTAGGGATTAATAACGTTTTGTTTGGGGTTCACCATAATCAATTCAGTTGATTTCTGTTTTCTTTCTGACCTCCTTTTCTCACGAGCTGTCTTTGGTATGAGCACCTGAAAAGTATCAAACACTGTGTCCATGATGTCCTTCTCGGGCGATCTGGTTACCGCATTGTTCGAATATCGTTTCCAGATTTGATTGGTGTGACTTTTGTGCACGAAATCTGTTTCCTTAATCATATAGACCACGTTGCCTATTTGTTTCTACACAGTAACAGTCCTATTATTTCTGTGAATCTTGTAGAAGACTCTTTCGCCAACTTTATACCGTTTTTATCGATTTTTGGAGGTTTGGCCTATCCTTATTTTGTAACAAATTGTGGAAAATCGATCTAACCTTGCATCCGAACATGACCTCCGCAGGTGTCTTCGACGTTTCGATGTTTGCATTCGCTGTGACCCTGCAAACTTGTAAAAACTGTTGGATTGACTTATCCGTCGGTGATCCACTAGCTTTTTTCAGAACTCTCTTGACTTTATCAACGAATCTCTCTGCTTGTCCATTACCTGACCAATCCATGGTGGAATGGTTATATGCTCGATTAGATGATTCTCGCAAAGATTTTAAAATTTGGTAGACGTGAATTGCGTTCCATTGTCTGTGACAATGCAGTCTACTACTCCAAACCTAGCGAATAATTTATACAGGAAGATAGTTGCCTCGGATGTGGGGTTCTTGCATATTAGTACTTCCAGCCGCTTAGATAGGCTGTCTACAACAATGAGATAATAGAACCCTCTAGCGGTCCCGCGAAGTCTAAGTGAATTCTCGACCAGGGTCAGTCCGGTTTTGCCCACCATCCGAATTGAGTTGGTGGAGCTTTCATAGCTAATGCGCAGTCTTTACACTTCCTGACTTTTTCTTCTATATTCTTATCCATTTTAGGCCAAAAAATGAAAGAGCGCATAAGGCTTTTCATTCTTGATATGCCTGGGTATCCTACATGGAATTCCTTGAGTATTCTCTTCTGTAGTGCCGTAGGAATTACAACCCTGTCGCTATATAAAAGGATGTTATTGCAAATTGAATAAATTTCCTCATCCAGTTGGTTACTGCTGGGTTTTCTTTCATGCTTATAATAAATTCATCCACCTCTGCCTTATTCTTAATCTCATACTCGTCGCCAATCTGTTGTGTCGTGGCACAATAGTAAAAAGAAGAAAATCAAGTCGAGGTTGGTTTAAGGATCAAGTGTATTTAACATCACAGATACAAAGGTAGGAAACGGATATAACTAGCTTGCACGCAGCTAGTCAGTGGTAGTACTGTCGATTCTTCCATCGATATAGGTATTACTGGCACTATATACCGGTGTAATTTCCCTTGTGTTAAAAAGGCCGGTATAACACTAATTCAACAGATTATCCGTATAAAATCAAATAATTCGTTTGTATTATTTGTATTATTCGAACTACTATCCTCATCTTGATTGTTAAGTCTACAACGTTTTGAGCTTTATAATCTTTAAACTTCTTCAAGTTAGTTTTTATTTTTACTTGGGCTTATTCTCATCGAACTTGAGGGTGTTGATATCGAAGTAAGGAACATGGACGAATTTTGAACTGAATTAGTCATTTAATTAATTTTTGTGAAAATTCACACAAATGTACTTTATGTGTCTGGCAGTGTTCCTTAGATAGGTCTTATATCGGATGATCTTCGATAATTATCGATAATCGATAATCAAAATAATCCAATGAATGAAGGAGTAAGCGATTTTGATTAAAGTTAGCACCTTATTCAGACTAACATCACAATTGTATTTGAAAAGTATTATTAACACGCAAGCAGAAAGGCCAGGCATATAAAATCAACAGTGGGTGTTCAAAATTAATGTTTTCATTTAAAGCACAATTGCACCATGATATCTGACTTTTTCATTTTAAACTTAAATTCAGGCTATTATCACCGCACAAGAAGAAAAGCCAGGCATGTAAAATCAACGGTAGGTTTATTGATATGACAGGATCGCGTTTGAAATGAATGTTTGTTTAGAGTACAACTGAACCATAATACTTTACTTTTGCCTTTTAAACCTTAATTCAAGCCATTATATATAAAAAGAATTTTATAAAATCAACAGTAGGTACTTTACAGTGCAATGTAGATTACAATGTATTGCGGACAAAGTCATTGCGGGGAGGCGTATGAAGCTTCCTCCCTGTGCACCGCGATGGGTTCCCAGCTAGAGCAGGCGATCAATAAACTTGATTGAAAAATGGTCGATTTCACCGATTTCAATGGCAATAAAAATATTGGAATGTGAAACATTCATTGATCATCATTCAATCCCGGGGAACGCTAGGTCTCCCTGCTAGCGCATATTAGAAGCAAAATAAGAAAAAAAAAATTTTCTTATAAAAAAAACGAGAATTTTTGTTTTGTTCAATTATGAATATGATGAAATTTAGTTCATGCGAAATTATATTCCTTTTTTTTCTGCATGTTTATGCAGATAGTATGCAATTGTTAATATATAACTATTTGAAAAAGTTAAAAGCAATTTATAGTTAGTGAATCTAACCATAAAAACTATTTATACAAATCAAATATAACAAATGTGATTGTTTATCTTTTCCAAGTTGTTTGTAAGAAGTTTTGAAAGCGATTTTATATAATTGGGGTGTCTTTGTCATCAAAACGCAGCATTGCATAAGTCGACCATGTTTTTGATGTCTTTGTCCATCATCGGTCAGTATACATAATTACGTATGAAGCTGTTCATTCTGTTTATTTCTGGGTGACTAATTTGCAAATCTTTCATTGTATTTTGTTGCAATGATTTTGGTAGAACGACTCTCTCGCTATATATAGTAGGATGTTTTCATACCGTTCGGTACTTGCTGGTCTTTATTTGTGATTTTCCGTTTTGTAGTACTACTTCTCATTTTTGTGCTTCGCGTTTAATTTCATGCAGGTTGACTGGAAGGTTTCTAATTGTATTGCTCATCATTTTAATTTCACTGTGAATACGTAAGGAAACAGTTACTGAGTCCTCAAGAGGTTCAATCTGTCTTGGGATCAACATTGAATGTCTATTCGTATGTTTTATCTGCTTGGAGAGATAATCTAACTTGAAATTGTCATTCAGCAGAATAACATCTAACCTCACAAGTCTGTTTGCTGTGTAAACTGGTAACCATTTCTTCAAACTAATGATGGTCAATAGAGGTTCATGGTCTGTCTACAGTATAAAAAATCGACCGTTTAAATATCAGTGGAAATTAGTAACTACGAAGAGTATAGCAAGAAGTTCTTTCTCAATCTTTTCAGCTTGTATCAGAGATCTTGACGTGCGTGCAATCAGTCTTTTATTTCCGTCCAGACCCCTATTCCATATGAACTCGTATCAGTAGCGACTAGGATATATAATCTTGGGTCCTAGTGAGCGAATAGATTTGGCGCCAGATTTTTTTTTATTTTATCGAATGCCGCCTGTTATTCAGGTGTCCATTTCCACACTTTGATCTTTTTTATTGAAGCCCGTAAGTCGTGCATATTTATCGTTAAATGTAGCATTAGTGATAATTTACTTTCTAAATTTATTTTGGACTCAGTTACCGTTCTGGCTGTTTTGCAAGACTTTAACATGGTAGGTTTATTTAACTCTTTTTTTATGTATGCAAATTTAGGATTGATTACGATCCTGAATCTAACTGAAACTTCACGTTTTATTTAATACTACCAACTACGCCGCTTCGGCACACACACACCGAGTACAAACACAAAATCGAGTACACTCAACATTAAGTACACTCAACATTGTCTTACCATCAATGCTTACCCTATGAACTCGGTGTATGGGAAATTCCCATATGCACAAAACAAAATTACTGAAAAAACAAAAATACCCTAACTAAGGGTAAGGATAATGAGTAAACGGTGGATAAAATGATGGGTAAAATTATTACGAACTTGCCAGGATTCAAACTTGGGATTTTCTGATTAGTAGTCAGACATGTTATCTATTGCGCCACAAGCCCTATCCGTATGCTGAAAGATGTCACCACGACTGTATACGTTGACATGGGCAGATAACTTTTTCAACAAATTTACGAAACGACCCTAAAACCCTTATTTCGGACTTATTGCGTGACTCGGCGTCGTTCGTTACGAACGATATATAGATAAGGACAATCTAGGGACTCACACCTTTCAAGGGGGGGGGAGACTTGTTCAATTCAGTGCATCTTTTCGAAAGTTTTATTGATATATATACACACACATAAATAAATAAACATTTAGAATTTTATTAATAGTATAGATTTTCACCAGCATATAATTCAAGTATGTTCTTTTCGTCGTTTTTGTTTGTTCTAGTGTGTCGTATCCGGTTATTAATTTTGTTCTTTGCTCTACAATGTGAGCTTTTATGTCAAATGTTGTTATAACTCAGGCAAGTGTTTGTACGGTATGGACCGTCTTTACTCCAATGCATAGGCCCGCATCGATAACATGGACTAGGTGATCACTTACTTTGATGTTTTGTGAATTGTATTTTCTGTTTGTGAGGGAAATAGTTCTTTCTTTTTTATTTTCTCTGAAGGATAGGGTTCTGAATTTTATGTATCTTTTTGTAGGCGACACCGGATTCTTCAATGTCTTTTAAATTCTTTTTTTTAACGCTAATCAACTGTTGTCAGTCTTCCACCAACTGCTGTAGTGCTGTTTTGTCCATTTTTTAATTCAATATTTAGAATTTCAGTCTTTTGTCGATACTAGTACTTGTACGAATATCAGGTATTTGAAATCGTCGGCACCCAGTTCAACTCATTTAAAATCGTTGCAATATTTGTTGACTACTGATGCAAATGTTTAATAGTCCTTGTTATCTTTTTTTGGTTGATGCTTAAATAGGCATTTTCACATTTTATGGTCTGTTAACAGTTTTATGGTTTCAGAAAAAGTTAAGTCATACGTTTCCAGCGGTAAAATGTAATCTGCTAACTTGTGTTCAGTAGATCCCAATTTTAGAAGCAATAAACGTCATAAAGTATTACGCGAACAATAGGTTTAGGTAGAAAAAAAGGAATTGTAAAATAAAGTGAATAAAAAGAGAGGTTTCGGTATTTCTGACTATTAAGTCAGACAGTCTTGTAATCTTGTTCATGATATTATCCTACAAGAGTATATAGATATATACTCGTAGTTTTTTGTAGTGGTTAGAAGATTACATTATGAGAGAATGGGTAAATCTCCATAACAATACTCTTGTTGCGGGGAGGCCTGAAGGTGGTTAGCCAACTGACCGTGCAACTAAATATATATCAGACACAAGGACAAGGAATGAAACAACAGGACAAAGAAGAAATGACAAACGACCAGCAATTAATAGACTCTACCAAAATCAGCAGTAGCAAGTAAACAACAACAACAACAACGACAGCATTACAAACGAACAGCAATTAATAGACTCTACCGAAATCAGCAGTAGCAAGTAAACAACAACAACAACAACAACAACAGCGCGACAGACGACAACCAATTGAGGGCCTTTCGCCAAAATCATCAGCAGCAGCAATGTCGGCGGCTGTCACGTGATTTCAGGGCCCCGTTGTAGAAAAGAAATTAAAAAAAAACATCTTTTCTACAACAATAACAAAAACAACAAACTTTAATTTCCTGGAAAAAACTTTGAAATACAAACAACGAAATCCTTCAGCATCGACTGCTCGTAAAGAACACATCCGGGAATTAATATTAACTGTTGTTTATAAATAGAAACAATTTCCTGCCCGTCCCCGGTATCTAGCAGCCCTCTGAATATTTTCGGCGATATTTTCGCCGCTCGTTGGCTTGTTTTTTTCGGCAAAGCTCTGCACTTGCTCACGGTTCCCTAACCGTTCGACGCTCGCGCAATCACTGTGACTCCAGTCTCACCACTGTAGCAGTCCAGTCCACCACCACTACAGTGGCTCCGGTCTCCATGCCGTAGAAGTCCACTACCACTACAGTGGCTCCGGTCTCCACGCCGTAGAAGTCCACTACCACTACAGTGGCTCCGGTCTCCACGCCGTAGAAGTCCACATCATCACCACGACTCTGGCCTCCATGTCGTCTGTACCTTTCATACACTGACTTCTTCCTTCAGTGTCAGTCCGATCCGAGCGTCCGTCCGTACTTGATGAACACTGAACCCTCAGTGTTGCTAATTCGTTCGTCTGTACCTCTCATACACTGACTTCTTCCTTCAGTGTCAGTCCGATCCGAGCGTCCGTCCGTACTTGATGAACACTGAACCCTCAGTGTTGCTAATTCGTTCGTCTGTACCTCTCATACACTGACTTCTTCCTTCAGTGTCAGTCCGATCCGAGCGTCCGTCCGTGCTTGATGAACGCTGAACCCTCAGCGTTGCTAATTCGTTCGTCTGTACCTCTCATACACTGACTTCTTCCTTCAGTGTCAGTCCGATCCGAGCGTCCGTCCGTACTTGATGAACACTGAACCCTCAGTGTTTGCTAATTCGTTCGTCTGTACCTCTCATACACTGACTTCTTCCTTCAGTGTCAGTCCGATCCGAGCGCCCGTCCGTACCTAGTGGATGCTGAAAACTCAGTGTTGCCAATTGTCCGTCCGTTCCTCTCATAGCCTGAGGCTAACGTATCAGTAACATCTCAGTCGGACCCAAGTCAAACAATCACCCGCATCAGTTACCACGCCGATTCCTCCGACGTCATTCCAGCTTACGGCGAACCGACAAGCATCCCCCTTACCGAATACACCGGCGACGGATCCCGGACCAGCATCGCCCAGTGAACAAATTTGCATTTGCCACCCTTTCGTTTGTTTAAATAAAAGGCGAATCTTCGTCTTTAAACTAAACCACCAGAGTTTGTCATTTCTTCTTTGTCCTGTTGTTTCATTCCTTGTCCTTGTGTCTGATATATATTTAGTTGCACGGTCAGTTGGCTAACCACCTTCAGGCCTCCCCGCAACAAGTGGTGACCCCGACGTGATACTACAGACACAGGCTTGGAAAAATAGACAGGCAGAGAAGATGGCAGAAAGCACAGAGCCGGAGATTAACTTTTCTGCCCCGCTGGTCCAGTTACCGCCTTACAATCCAGTGAACCCCAGGAGTTGGTTCATCCAGCTCGAAGCAATTTTTGCAGCCCGGAGGGTCGTTCGCCAGGACTCGAAATACGCCTCAGTGGTGCAGGCACTACCTCCATCTATGGTAGAAGAAGTAGAGGACATCCTCCTCAACACTCCAGAGCAACTCCCATATACCTGCCTTAAGGAAGCAATCCTCAAGCGAACCGGCCGTTCAGACGAGGATCTCATCAGAGACCTATTTTCGAATGTGACTCTCGGGGACAGAACCCCATCCCAGCTCCTGCGACTGATGAAGAGCCGACTCGGCAACAACAGCATGGCAGAGCCCATTCTCCGCGGTCTTTGGTTGGATCGGCTTCCGCAAAACATTACCCAGGTCCTGGCACTAGTACCCGTAGAGACGCCCCTGGAAATAGTGGCAGACTCGGCCGACAAAGTATACTCACAGGCACACCAACGGATACATCATGTCGAGAGTGACCCCGGGCACCGCTCACGACGATTGGAAGACGAACTTACTCGACTGCGAGCAGAGCTGAGAGAGCTCAAACTCTCCCTACGCCAGAGACAACGTAGCCCAATACCCCACACCCGGAACCGAAGCCGTACCCGCTCCCCAAGCCGAGGACAAAGGAACCTCCCAGGCACATGTTGGTACCACCAATCCTTCGGTGACCGGGCCCAAAAATGCCAACCTCCTTGCAATTACAATAAGGCCCAGGGAAACGAATAAACCGACAGACAGCGACGACTACTCCTGTCGGGACACATCCACACAGTCGTCTTTTCTATGTGTGGGACCGTAATAACAGTCTCAAATTCTTAGTGGACACCGGCGCCGCTATCAGTGTTATACCACCCACCAACAGACCCACCCTGAAACCCACCTCCTTTCGACTTCGAGCAGCAAATGGATCAACCATACAAACCTTCGGCAACAAGGAACTAACCCTCAACCTCAACCTCAGGCGGGATTTCAAATGGTCATTTACATTGGCCGATGTGAAAACACCATTACTCGGTGCCGATTTCCTGGCCTATTACAACCTGTCCGTCCACATGAGGACAAGGACCCTGTCTGACGGCGTGACCTCGATAAAAATCATAGGAACCCCTTCAAGCCTCAACACGACGGGAATCAGCGTGGCAACACAACACGATCCACGGTACGCAACCATCCTGCACCGGTACAAGGACCTAACTCAGCCCATTAAATCTACCGATGCAGGGGAACACCAGACGCAACACCACATTAAGACGACCGGACAACCAGCATTTTCCCGACCCAGAAGACTACCTCCACACAAACTAGCTTACGCCAAGAAAGTATTTGAAGAGATGTTGGCGGACAACACCATCCGCCCATCGGACAGCCCATATGCTTCACCACTGCACCTGGTACCCAAACCGAACGGCGAGTTCCGTATATGCGTGGACTATCGGAAACTAAATTCATCCACGGTCCCCGACCGGTACCCCGTTCCTCACATCCATGACTTCGCCGCCGGCCTACAGGGAGCCAGAATTTTTTCGAAAATAGACCTGACTAAGGCCTACTATCAGGTCCCAGTGGCCTCAGAGGACATCCCAAAGACAGCAGTGACAACTCCCTTTGGACTCTTTGAGTTTACCAAAATGCCTTTCGGATTACGCAACGCAGCCCAAACATTTCAGAGACTCATAGACGAAGTCTTGCGTGGACTACCTTACGTCTATGCTTACATTGACGACATCCTGGTGGCTAGCAGAGATGCTGACCTACACGAGAAACATCTGGATGAAGTGTTCCGCCGCCTAGCACATTACGGCCTCCGGATCAACCCAGACAAATGCGAATTCGGAGCACAACACATTGACTTTTTAGGCCATCACACCGACGCTCGTGGAATCACCCCTCTGCCAGAGAAAGTAGAAGCTATCCAGAATTTTCCGGTACCCACATCAATCAAGCAGCTGCGACGTTTCCTGGGAATGATAAATTTTTACCGAAGATTCATCCCAGGATGCTCAAGTCTCCTCACCCCTCTGACGAATATCATACAGAGAAAAAACAAACCCATCTCTCTGGAAGGCGACCAGCTGAAGTCCTTCCACACAGCAAAAGCATCACTGGCTAACTTCACGAAATTAGCACACCTTGACCAGGACGTCCGAACGCGGATATTCCTCACGACAGACGCTTCAGACACTGGAGTCGGGGCCGTGGTAGAACAAGAAATCGATAATCAGCGAAGTCCAATCGCATTCTTCTCAGCTAAATTATCGTCGGCACAGTCGAGGTACAGCACCTTCTCAAAAGAACTCCTGGCAATATACCTTGCCATCAAGCACTTCCGGCACCTATTGGAAGGAAGACATTTCACGGTTCTTACAGATCACAAACCGTTAACAACCTCCCTGTCAAACAACTCTGACAAGTATTCGACACGCGAAATCAGGCATTTGGACTACATTTCGCAGTTCACGTCCGACATCCAATACGTGAAAGGAAGAGACAATGCTGTTGCCGACGCCCTGTCCCGCTCTGACGTCAACTCTATTGAAGACGGCCCACTCAGCCAAGAGATGATAGCGACAGCTCAGGAATCCGACACAACCCTCCCTGAGGCCTTAGAAAACACATCTCTGCAACTAAAGGAATTTCCGGCACCGTTCAGCAGTAAGACCTTGTACTGCGACACAAAGTTGAGCAATCCCAGGCCCTACGTACCACCGGCACTAAGAAAACAAATCTTCAACCACTTTCATGGATTATCACACCCCAGCAAACGGGCAACCGTTAAACTTATCGCTGACCGTTTCGTCTGGCCTAACATGAACTTCGATGTCCGGAACTGGGTAGCGACTTGCCTTGAGTGTCAGAAATGCAAAGTCCAACGACACACGAAATCTCCACCAGGCACATTCAACAACCCTGACGCACGATTTAGCCATATTCATGTCGACATCGTCGGACCCCTCCCGATGTGCCAGGACTTTCAATACCTCCTCACCATAGTCGACCGATTCTCCAGGTGGCCAGTAGCAGTACCCATCAGTGACACCTCTGCTAACACTGTAGCAAAGACAGTACTGCGAGAATGGATAGCCATCTTCGGCGTACCCGGTATCATTACCACAGACCGAGGTGCGCAGTTCCAATCCTCACTTTTCCAAGGATTTACGCAGATGCTCGGCGTTAAACATATAAAAACCACCGCCTATCACCCATGCGCCAACGGTCTCGTCGAACGATTTCATCGAACACTCAAAGTTTCTCTATCTACGAAACACCCCACTAACAACTGGGTGGATGAACTCCCCCTAATACTCCTATCTATCCGGAACTCTCTCAAAGAGGATTTGGAATGTTCACCAGCGGAAATAGTATTTGGCACACCACTCTCCTTGCCCGGTCAATTTTTCGATGATACGAAGCTTGACCTCACTGCTACAAACTCTTTCACCCAAGAACTACGCCATAAAATGGCCCTGTTAAAGTACTCACAGCCAAGGCAACCCACACCAAACACCCACGTTCCACAACAGCTCCGGGATTGCGAATTTATTTTCATCCGTAATGACGCGGTCAAGAAGCCCCTGACACCGACATACCAGGGTCCCTTTAGAGTCCAGAAACGCTCGGACAAGCACCTCACCATCGAGCGAGGAAATCGAACAGACACCGTCTCGATCGATAGAGTAAAACCTGCTCGACTAGAGAAATCCATACACGAGCCTGAACGCAGCTCAATCCATAGAGATCCCCCATCTGCACCAGAAAGCATCCGGGTACAACCTGCTCCACCAGAGCCAGCAGCGGATCATGAAGCACACACCATCCCACCAAGAAAAACCCGTGTAGGAAGGAAAGTCACCTTCCCAGAAAAATACAAATCGTACATTTACTTTAATTGATAACGATCAATTATCCAGGGAGGGGGCCTTGTCGCGGCTTGGCCGCTAACAAACAACAACAACAACAACGACGGCATTACAAACGACCAGCAATTAATAGACTCTACCAAAATCAGCAGTAGCAAGTAAACAACAACAACAACAACGACGGCATTACAAACGACCAGCAATTAATAGACTCTACCAAAATCAGCAGTAGCAAGTAAACAACAACAACAACAACGACGGCATTACAAACGACCAGCAATTAATAGACTCTACCAAAATCAGCAGTAGCAAGTAAACAACAACAACAACAACGACAGCATTACAAACGAACAGCAATTAATAGACTCTACCGAAATCAGCAGTAGCAAGTAAACAACAACAACAACAACAACAACAGCGCGACAGACGACAACCAATTGAGGGCCTTTCGCCAAAATCATCAGCAGCAGCAATGTCGGCGGCTGTCACGTGATTTCAGGGCCCCGTTGTAGAAAAGAAATTTAAAAAAAACATCTTTTCTACAACAATAACAAAAACAACAAACTTTAATTTCCTGGAAAAAACTTTGAAATACAAACAACGAAATCCTTCAGCATCGACTGCTCGTAAAGAACACATCCGGGAATTAATATTAACTGTTGTTTATAAATAGAAACAATTTCCTGCCCGTCCCCGGTATCTAGCAGCCCTCTGAATATTTTCGGCGATATTTTCGCCGCTTGTTGGCTTGTTTTTTAGCGGCCAAGCCGCGACACTCTATGTCTATTTGCATGCTATAGGTTGATAGTTTATCATTTTTTCGCACGTGTTTAACTGAATGCTTTAGATAGTGGAAAGAAGAGCGAATGTTGCGAATGACTGCGAATGTCGTAAAGTCCAAATGTTGGAAATGAAGGGTGAATGTTATAAACGAAGGGCGAATGTCGTACATAAAGCGCCAATGTCGTAAAACGAATGTTGTAAAGTGAGAATTACGTAAATTAAGAGCAAATGTTGTAAAAAAGGCAAATGTCTGAAATAAAAGGAGACTGTTTTAAATAAAAGGCGAATGTCATAAAGCAATGCAGAATGTCGCAAATAAAGCGCGAATGAGAAAAAAGTGATGAGGGGGAAGCGAATGCCGTAAATAGTTAAAAGTCAGAAAGAGAGAGAGAAAGAGAGAGAGAGAGAGAGAGAGAGAGAGAGAGAGAGAGAGAGAGAGAGAGAGAGAGAGCAGGAGATAAATATTGGAACCAGAAAAGAAGGGGACGAAGATAGAACGGAGGACAAAAAAGAGAAATAGAGATATGAAGGAAGAGAAGGGGGATTTATTATGGTTAAAAATCAACAGTTTAAAACTAACACTAGAAAGTTGAGGAAAGATTAGGTAAAATTATAAAGTTATAAATCCTGATAATAATAATAATAATAATAATAATAATAATAATAATAATAATAATAATAATAATAATAATAATATATCTGATAACAATAAGGAATTAAATAAAGGCGTGACATTTTATAAATATTGAGAAGATATGAAATAGTGATATGTTT
>NC_136493.1:88486622-88586622 GCF_053919585.1 Euprymna scolopes
TTGAAACAAAATATCAAGTGTCTCAGTCTAGAAGGAGATCTCATTTACTGTCCGAGGACAGAAAAGATGAAGTACGGTATCAGAACAGATACTATAGTTGGTTCTTAGATAAAAATAATAAAAAAAAACAAGAACGTTTATCATTGGAATGTTTGGACAAAGTACACCATTACCAAAAACACAAGCGTAGAAGCCCCCTCTTACGACACTCAGACCCACCATCGAAGTTAGAGGACAGAGTAATTTTTCTAATCCTCATTTCGTTGCGTTCCAAATCTAAATTCATTTAAATGTATTTTAACGGAAAGATCTTTCATCATGCAAATTATACACCTGCCACGATCCCTTCAACCGATTACGTCATGTGTTTATTTTTAATCCAAGTGAACAGATAAAGAACAAGCGTTTGCTATGGCACCTAATAACTCATCTTTTGCTATGGCACCTAATAACTCATCTTTTGCTATGGCACCTAATAACTCATCTTTTGCTATGACACCTAATAACTCATCTTTTGCTATGGCACCTAATAACTCATCTTTTGCTATGGCACCTAATAACTCATCTTTTGCTATGGCACCTAATAACTCATCTTTTGCTATGACACCTAATAACTCATCTTTTGCTATGACCCCTAATAACTCATCTTTTGCTATGGCACCTAATAACTCATCTTTTGCTATGGTACCTAATAACTCATCTTTTGCTATGGCACCTAATAACTCATCTTTTGCTATGGCACCTAATAACTCAACCTCTTTCCCTCGAATCCGATCTTTTATTCATCTCGTCAACGAACTCTGTGGAATGTGGAAGCCTCCGTTCAGTCGCGAGAGACAATGGATACCCCCTATAAGTGTAACTGCGCGTAGAATTGTGAGACAAGGGTTTCGCAATGCTTAACCACATCTCTTCTGAATCGACACTAGATGAATTCTGTGGTAAGGAGAGGTCCAGGACGACTGACAACAATGCCGAGATAAGCGGAGAGCACATACAACATCATCTTGAATTCACAAATTTAGTACTGACCAGGCTCAGTGTTGCTTAACTTTGGTGATCAAACGGGAAATGATGTGAAAGTGATTATGCCGAACCCTACAGCAATCAAATAGAAATATCAGCACACCTATATTCATATCGCCACAAGCAACAACAAACCTTTAAACATTTCATTAAAGTTAACGTAAAAAATCTGAAAAAATTGAAAATATACAATGGTGGCTTGAGAATCAGACTTATTTTTGTTTGAGAGAGATTTTCAAAAAAACACACAGGAGCTCAAGTTCTTTAGTTCAGTTTCGATTGTTGCAGCTGCATCAGTCTCAGCCATCCAATCAGCGCAGGCGACTAGGATTTGATCAATAGTCAGGTCGACTGCTGATCAACACAGACACGGAAGACAAGTTAATCAGTTATTCAGTTGGCTGGAAAGGGTTCTATTAATTGCGATTTTCAGGTCGACATCATCTCAAGTGTTCGGCTAATTATTCAACCTTTCCTTCTTTTTCTTCTTTTCTTTCTTTCTTTCTAAGTTCAAAAATTTCGTGCCATCTCTTCAATATCTTCTTGTTTTTGTGCAATCATTTCGAATATAAAGGAGAGCAGATAGACACGTCGGTGTTGTCCGGCTTGATGACAACAAAATATGATATATTGGGATGTTTCAAAAGTAATATATCCTATTTTTCTTATTCCACCAGAATGGATCAGAGGAGATTGTAAATTGCATTGTTATGATGCATTCATAATCTGAAAGTTTAATCTCTCTGTTGCAGATATTGAGACTCTAATAAAGCAACCGCTGTCATGGACGTGTGTCAGAAGCAGAGATGGGTCATTGAATCTTTGGCAAAGTCCATTGATTAAAAAAACAAACAAAAAAAAACAGGAAGTTTTACTTTAAGAACGACCATCGTATGAGAAAAATGTTCATGCATAGCCGTCGTTTATGGAAAAAAGTGCGAAGTGGTGACTATGTAGAAAGATTAATTCTGGAGCACAAAAGGTTGCTAATTTTAATGGTACTAATCCCGTCTTTGTTGGTCTTGCACTTTGTGAATTAAAACAATAAGAGGCTCGCTCCGAATGCCCATGCATAATGATCAGTCATCGCTGGTAAAAAATGCATGGAGAATTATGGTTACTATGTAGAAAAATAAATTTTTGAACACAAAACATAACTCGTTTTAATGGTACTACTCTCGTCTTCGTAATCATCCCACCATTTTAAGTTAAAAACAATGTTAGTTTTGTAACGTGCCTCGTAGTTTCATTGCTCTGTTAAGTTGAACGCATATTATTAAAAAAAAAACAAACAAACAAACAAACTAACTCTTTTTTAATCCACGCATTTAAATCTAAAAATGACCTGTCAGACCAATGAAAATACGATTTCAAACATACGTGTGACAGACCAACGAAATACCATTTGAGCTTTAGCGTGACAGTATTTTAAACGGAAGCGTTGCAGACCAACAAAAATATCATTTCAAATGTAATTGTGACAGACTAACGAAAATGCTATTTAAAAAGTAAGCGTCATAGCTCAACAAAATACTATTTCATACGTAAGTGTAACCGACCAACCAAAATGCTATCTAAACATTAAGCGTGACATACCAACGAACATTCTATTTAAAGGTAAGCACAACAGACCGACAAAAATGTCATTTGAAACAATCGTGACATACCAATCGACTGAGATAAGCTCTTAGAGCTTCTCGGAGGTATCTAAAGTAAGATATGCCCATTTAATATGCGCGTTTAGAGATGAAAGAAAACTATTTTAATTTGAATCGTGACAGATCAGCCTCTGATAATTAGAACTGTCAATAATGATCCTTGGACGCATGTAAACATATGTTAATGATTTGTGTTATAAGTAAGCCCGATGTGCACTAGTCATAGCTAATTGTTGTCGAACAACAGTTGTCATTGCGTGCTTTGTAGCAATATTGCTGATAAATTACATTCTATGTGCAGCCATTTTAAACGCTACCAAAAACCAAATGAAAATGGGAAACGGGGGGAAAATGCCTGTTCTAATAACCGGAAATTGTTTCTTAGATGCGACCAGATATCTCAATGTAAAGCTTTGTCCGTTGGTCGTTTATCCTGCTGTGGTTTTCTAAACCACGTACTTTGGTTTGTGACATTTAAAATTGCCACAAAATGTTACACTTAGGTCTTAAATATCACCGTCTATCATCGTTCTGTCGCGTTAAATTTCTACTTCTATATAAAAAAAACACTTTGTATGTATGTGTGTGTGTAAGAGAGAGAGAGAGAGAGAGAGAGAGAGAGAGAGAGAGAGAGAGTTTGCCATGGATTCTGACACAGCTGCGCTGAACTTTTTCAAAATTCACACAAATGTACTTTATGCATCTGGAGTGTTCTTGGATAGGTTTTGTATCGGGATGCTTCCCATAAGTATCGATCACCGATAATCGAAATAATCCGATTAAAGAAGGAAGAGTCCGATTTTTTTTACCAAAGTTAATGTCACATTAGGATCTGAGGAGTTTTATGACTGAACAAGCACACTACCCATCGTATAAAATCAACACCAGATTCTTTAATAAGGCAGATCGCGTTCTTGATGAAAGTTTCTGTTTAGAGCAGACTTAGACCATGATACTTGACTTTTGTATGTTAAACGGTAATTAAAGCTATTATTTATAAAAAACAATTTTATTTAATCAACAATAGGTTCTCTACAGTGCAATGTAGACTAAAATGTATTGTGGAATAAGTTATTGCAAGGAGGAATGTAAAGCTTCCTTACAACGCGATGGGTCCCCGACTGGAGCAGGCAATAAATTGATTTATTTGAAAAATGGGCCATTTCATTGATTTTGATGGGAGGATGGGACATTCGTTGATCATCGTTCAATCCTGGCATACGTTGGGTCTCCTTGCTGGTTTGGAAATAAGACATTCGTGCTGAAGTTGCCATAACTTTTTCTTCGATTTGTTACAAGTTTGAAATAGCATTTTTGTTTCTTTAATCTGTCAAGTAAAACTTTGAAATCGTATTTCTGTTGACATGGTAAACCTTGAAATAAAGTTTCTGTAAAATTGTCGCGCTTAAGTTTTCAATAGTATTTTTACGTATCCTTTACATTTGTTTGAAATAGTGTCCTCTTTTTTAAAAACTCATATTCATCCCAAGTAAGGAAAATAGTCACTGAAACGTAATGGGCTACTGTTAATTAGAGACCATGCACACAGAAGCGCTCTACATTAGAGAGTTGTGCAGCAAGATGGCCTATTAGAGTGGAGATTCTTTTTTGAACTCTCTCTAATAAAGGGAGATTGTTGGTTGACGCACCGGCCTATACGCATGGACGAATGGCGGTTTTGCAAAGATATAGGATACGGTCTGGTGTGAGTATTTTTTTCTAGCACGGTGAAGGTTGCCCACTTTTTTTTATGTATTTGTTTCAATTCATGTTGCAAATTCGTGTCTTGTGACTGTTAGACTAAGCAGTTTAAATGGCCTCTCAGTTAGAATGTTAACGTCCATGACAACCGCTTCAGTTTTTAATATTAATTTTTCCTCTTATATTTGTTTGAAATAGCATTGGAATAGTATATGGGCGACTTAAATTTATTTGACCCCCCCCAAAAAAGCAAAAAAACAAAGGAAATAGAAAATCTGTTAAATGCAATCAGAATTTCGAAATAGCGTAGGGTATGAAATTCTCCAACTAAGAGGAGATTAGGACACTGCGAAAATGACCTATGTAATATTTTGCTTGTTCCTTCCTTTATTAGTCCGTAAGTTACGTTTTGAAAAAAAACAAAAAACAAACTAAATACAATTTTTCTTTGCCAAACTACTTTAAAAAAGGTCAAATTTGCGGAACTTAGCCTCAAATAAAGCAAACCTAACACTCCCGAGCAAAAATATGAGAGTAACCCCCCTTGAACGTAGTCTCGTTTTCGAATATCATTATAAGAATATATGATCATTGTTGTAATGGCGTGAGAAGGGAAATCCTTGTAATTTTGACGTGCGAAAACGAAGAAAAAAAATCAGCGAAACGTTATGTAAAAAAACGGAATATTAGAAAGGAACAAGGAAAAAAAAGAAGAACATTGTTTACCAAGAGGTGCTGGACTGAAGCAGTAAATTAAAGATTGTCTCTTAACAATGTGATTTTCTTATTTGTATTGAACTATGTAGCACAGTATTACTCTCTGAGTATTTATTAATACTTATTAATTTATCTCATTTTGACCAGTTATATTTTCACATTAAATGAAATGTTAATAAAATCATACTAGCATTTCAGCCCGGTGTTGCCCGGATGTTTGGAGGTGTGTGTTTAGCAAAAAAAAAAAAGCGGTCAATTTTTTAAAACTTTGATTCCTATTATGACCCCTAAACATTTATTGTTTTGGGCTTAAATCCAGTTAAACTTCCAAATGTTTAGACCCAAAAATTTCGGAGGAGTTTGGTAGAGTTCTCAAAGGTCAAATCGTTGAACTTTGACCCCTTAATCGCCAAATTTCTGGCCAAAAACCGATCACATCGATTTTCCCAAATCTCAGTACCCGGTATATCAAATTTCGAGTATGTAGACTAAAGATTTACAGAGTTATTGCGTAGGGAAATGTACACACACACACACACACAGATACGTTCACTTTCATAGATATATAGATAGATTTGCCGAGTGTTATTGTTTTTCTGTCCGAAACACTATTTTTTTGCGCTATCCAGAAAAATATCAGCTTTATCAAAACATTTTTGTTGATCAAATATATTTCTCATTCCGTGGAATTATAAATATTTGATGTTTATAGAAAGAGAACCGTAAATAAACAGAAGTACAAGAATAGAAAGAGTACCCAAGAAGAGTAAAAAATATTTTTAAATCACACTATATAGCAGAATTCTAATAAACAAAGAAATATTTGAGTAGTGCGCCAAGTTACATATTCTGGGCCCTTCATAGGCTGGACAAAAAAAAATTAGGCATCTTAACCAGAAGACTAGGAAACTAATGACCATCCCTAAGAATGATACTGATTGTCTCTACGCAAAAAGTAAAGATGAGTAGGAATCGCTTGTATACAAAATGTGTGGATAATAAAAAAAAAATGAGAAATACATAGTCCAGGACACAGAAAGACAGATCACCTCAGCAGCAAGTACTACAAACGTGAACAATATCGGTAGCAGCGAAATAAATTTACCGAATTTCCATTACTAACGAGTACTATATTGTCCAAGTGTCTACTGTACACTCTTTAACCCTTATCCTTGAATGGTCTCTTAGCCTTGATATATGGTGATGCCTATATAAAAAAAACAAAAAAACTGAAAACAAAAAACTGCCAAGAAAAAATGAGAAGAGAAACAGCTACGTGGAAGGTTCATAAAACTAGTCAGAAAAGAGATGCACGAAAAAAACTTCACGTGCGTTTGAAAAAGACACCTAGACGGAGAAACCGAATTGCTGCTGACAGCGACACAAAACAACACGATCAGAACGAACTATATCAAAGCTAAAACAGACAGACACAAAAAAAGCATTAAATGTAGACATTGTGAACCCAGAGACCAAATGGTAAACTCCCTAAATAGTGAATACAGCGAATTAGCCGCAAATAAATTCACAAATCGACACGACTGTGCGTGAAAAGTTTTTTCAACTGGAATTATGCAAACGGGTACAATTTGAACAAGCAGACAAATAGTACAAATACAATCCGGTGAGAGTATTTGAAAAGAAAAATCACGATGAGGTACAAACAGGCAAAAATCACATGAGTTTTAATCATCTCAAACGTCTTTAAGTCATGAAAGAAGACCTGCTAAATGCTACCAGATTAATCATAAGATGTAGTACGCCGGTGAAGCAAACACCGATGCGTTCTAGTTCGAATATCGTCGTCATTAGTTCCATAGCAGGTGTAATGATGTTGGCAACCTTCACGTGGTCACTTAGGATCTAGTATGTAGTTAGAAAATTAGTAATAGTCACCACCACCTTTACCACCTTTACCACTTTTACCGCCGTTGCGCGATTATCACCACCACCACCACCACCACCACCACCACCACCGCCAACAACAGCATCAACAACAGCAACAACAACAACAACAGAAAAAAAATCATAATTCGTAACATGTTGATTTGTACGAATTGCGTTTTATTTAAGACAAAAATCACTTTGAAGTTTAGGAAGAGTGTTCTATGCTTTCCACTCTGTTGGAAAAATACACCGGTCACCGTCATCGATCGATTTGTGTTATTGTCTTTCGAAAAAAAAATGATAAGTGCCTTGCCATGTTCAGATGATACGTAAGATGCTCGGATGTGTCTACGCATCTCTAAATGAGGCTCCTTCTATCGGTCGACCTGTAACATCTGAGGTTTGAAATATCATTTTCATCTCTAACGCGACAATGATGCTGTGTTAAACAGGGACTAGAGGGAAAATATAACGAAATACCTAAGTCTTATGAAAAGAAACATGACATGGTGATATAGGACAAGAAAGGGGAAAGTAGAAACCTTAGTAAAAGTCAGTATTCCTAATTATGCTAATCTAAACAGAGTTTAGACGAAACAGATAACAAAATACAAAGGTCTTATGTACGATATGAAAAAAACCCTAGAATCTTAGAAAGATCTCCATCATTCTAGTAATTATAAGAGCAAACGAACTCATGAAAAAGAATAAAAAAATTATCTGGAGAATATACTCGGTTAACTAGGTGCAAGAGAAATACAAACAACTGCACTTAAAGGGATAGTAGGATTCTTCAAAATATTTTTCGGTTGGAGTGCCTAAAATAGAAGATTAATGTTTGGCATCCGGTAGTAAAATCCAGGGAAATAATTCACAGTTTCAGAAATCGGGTTCATGTTATATATTAGGACCCTACGCCAGTAAGTAAAGATTATGTTAACTAGTATAAATTTTGGCAAGGACTATATTAGTACATGCCAGGATAACTTGGTAGCAAACAGAAATAGACCCAGTGAAACTGGCGTACTTTAAGCAGGAGGATCAAAGATTACCTCCCAAGAAAATATGCACTATAAATGCATGTGTCGAATGATATCACATAGAAATAACGTCACGAGTTCGGGACACAGAACAGAGTTTCGAGCAGTTGAAGTTAGGAAGCGAGAGAAGCGATATATGTCTAGAAAATGTAAGAGAATCTAAGTGAATAATTGCCCAGACTCTTCCCTGCGCGTAGCCTATTTTGAGATTAAGTAAGAAAATTAACTTAGAAATAATTTACGTGATCTCTTCCCAAAAGAGAAAACTCCCCGGAAAGAACCCCAGCAAGTTTCCTTTGTCTTTCATGCGTGAGTAGAGCCATGTTCAATTAAACTGGAGATCACAACCACAAAGAGATCAACGGCTACGTATAGACATAGAAAACGAAGATCAACAACCGCGCACGTATGTAAAAAAAAAAATTGTTTTGTTGGTTGTTTCCTGATCGCTCACTGGCGATAATGCACATGTGCACAAGTGCACATTTGTTAGCAACAAGATGTACGAACGGTTTGTTTAATGTTTGTTTACCGTTTGTAAATGTTACATTCGGCCACTAAAGCGTTGGCGAAACAAAGTTTACAATTCACCCATGCATGATGCATTGTTACCACATCTAGGCTGGTGCACCTACCACTTGTCTCTTACTCTTAAACAAACTCTAAAATAAGAGTCTCAAATCTAATGAGTCCCGCATTATCGGCCAACATTCAACCTCTGTCCCATCGCTGCAACATCCCTGTGTCTGTTTTACAGATACCTTAATGGAATGTGCTCTGATAAGCTCATCGCACTCGTCCCATCTCCGCGATTAACCTGACAAGCAACAAAATCCCATGTCTATACTTTTAAAGTCCCTAGACGCCGGAAAACCTTCTCTTCTAATAGTTCCGTCCCTCGAACTAATATACATTGGCATTCCCTCCATGTTTCCTGCTTCCTTAAATCTACTAATGTACAGAAATTTAAATGAACGTGAACAGACATCTCGCTGCTCAATTGCCAACGATCTGAAATAGTAGCCCTTCACGTTCCAAGTGGTAATATACCTTGTTTGAACTGAGAAAAAAATGAACTAAAAAAATCCATATAAAATTATTTTGGATGAAACATTTTAGTGCACAATCTACAACACAGAAAATACATCGAATGATAATGATTGATATTTAGAACAGTTTTTCATCGCTAAAACTTGAATATCAAAAACGAAAAAAAATTATTCAAGCCGAGATGTAATTATTAAAAGCGAAATCGTCTTCGTTGGGAAAGTTAAGAAGGCACTATTGATTTTTTTTTTATTAAGAAGACACCATTGATTTTTTGTTTATTAAGAAGGCACTATTGATTTTTTTTTATTAAGAAGGCACTATTGATTTTTTTTTATTAAGAAGACACCATTGATTTTTTGTTTATTAAGAAGGCACTATTGATTTTTTTTTATTAAGAAGGCACTATTGATTTTTTTTATTAAGAAGACACTATTGATTTTTTTTATTAAGAAGGCACTATTGATTTTTTTTATTAAGAAGACACTATTGATTTTTTTTATTAAGAAGGCACTATTGATTTTTTTTATTAAGAAGACACTATTTATTTTTTTATTAAGAAGGCACTATTGATTTTTTTTATTAAGAAAGCACTATTGATTTTTTTTATTAAGAAGGCACTATTGATTTTTTTTATTAAGAAGGCACTATTGATTTTTTTATTAAGAAGGCCCTATTGATTTTTTTTTATTAAGAAGACACTATTGATTTTTTTATTAAGAAGGCACTATTGATTTTTTGTTTATTAAGAAGGCACTATTGATTTTTTTATTAAGAAGGCACTATTGATTTTTTTATTAAGAAGGCCCTATTAATTTTTGTTATTAAGAAGGAACTATTGATTTTTTGTTTATTAAGAAGGCACTATTGATTTTTTTATTAAGAAGGCCCTATTAATTTTTGTTATTAAGAAGGCACTATTGATTTTTTGTTTATTAAGAAGGCACTATTGATTTTTTTTTATTAAGAAGACACAATTGATTTTTTGTTTGTTAAGAAGTCACTATTGATTTTTTGTTTATTAAGAAGGCACTATTGATTGTTTTTATTAAGAAGGCACTATTGATTTTTTTTATTAAGAAGGCACTATTGATTTTTTTATTAAGAAGGCACTATTGATTTTTTTTATTAAGAAGACACTATTGATTTTTTTTATTAAGAAGGTACTATTGATTTTTTGTTTATTTAGAAGGAACTATTGATTTTCTTATTAAGAAGGCACTATTGATTTTTTGTTTATTAAGAAGGCACTATTGATTTTTTTTATTAAGAAGGTACTATTGATTTTTTGTTATTAAGAAGGCACTATTGATTTTTGTTTATTAAGAAGGCACTATTGATTTTTTTTATTAAGAAGGTACTATTGATTTTTTGTTATTAAGAAGGCACTATTGATTTTTTTATTAAGAAGGCACTATTGATTGTTTGTTTATTAAGAAGGCACTATTAGTTTTTTTTTTATTAAGAAGACACTATTGATTTTTTGTTTATAAATAAGGCACTATTGATTTTTTTTATTAAGAAGGCACTATTGATTTATTGTTCATTAAGAAGGCACTATTGATTTTTTGTTTATTAAGAAGGCACTATTGATTTTTTGTTATTAAGAAGGCACTATTGATTTTTTGTTTATTAAGAAGGCACTATTAATATTTTGTTATTAAGAAGGTACTATTGATTTTTTTTTATTAAGAAGGCACTATTGATTTTTTGTTTATTAAGAAGGCACTATTGATTTTTTGTTTATTAAGAAGGTACTATTAATTTTTTTTTTTATTAAGAAGGCACTATTGATTTTTTGTTTATTAAAAAGGCACTATTGATTTTGTGTCACCTCTTTTTTCCGGGTTAGTTTGTATTTAGAATTCCATTCTCCAAAAGTTAATTTGATTTCTTTAAGCTTCCATTTGTTATATAAGTGTTTCGTAGTTGGTTTAAAGTCGGTATAGGGGATTTTTATGCTGGGTTTTCCCTAGTTTAGGGATTTTTTTTAGCTGTTATGTCAGCGTTTCCGAGGATAAGAGATGACAAATCAGATCTTTATTCACATTATTTGTAAATTTATGCATGTTCAAACGGCCAAGCAAACAGGAAGCATGACGGGAATTTCCACAGGAATTTCAAAGGAATTCATTTGCTATTAAAGACAATTATTAATCCATTGTTTCTGACGTAGCCATGCATAGAAGAGAAGATTATAACTTACAAATATTAATAAACCAACAGATTAAAATCATTAACATATTTCTATTGAGTCAATAATCATAATTAGAACCGAAATAATATTTTTTTAAAAGAATTTATATCGTAATACGATAATTCCAAAAGTAAAGTCTGCTATTGTTTTAAACTTAAAAAGTTTAAGAGCTACAAAGACTGGTGACATTGGTGACATTAAAATGAGCGATCTTTTGTATCCAATAATATACTTTTGTATATAGTAATCACCAATCTCAATGCACTTTTGTTAACGATGAATGTGCACTGTGCATTAGGGCAGATCGATTTTGGAACTCCGGCGAGGCAATGGTGATGATAGTTGGGGTTTTACATATAAAAGACCTACACGAAATATTTTTCTCAAAATCGTTATCTTTGCTTGAGGAAATGACTTTAAAAGTTGAAAAATTGAAGCGATTAAAAGTTTTTCGGTGAATTGTTAAGAACGTCCCGTCATCAAAACAATCCGTGCCATTAAGAAAATGGAATCATTATTTAGAATGTGTTTTAAACTACATTTTTAATAAAATGAGTGAGGATAATGAATTAATAAAATAACTTTTTAACTTTAAAGGAAAAATTATGTTTTTTAAATAATAACGACCAAAGTTCGCTTTTTCATTTCAGGAACTTTTTTGGGTGGAAACATTTTAGATTTCACCGTCGCAAAACACGCTCGTTATTGATATTGAAAATTAACGTTTGTTTATTATTTAATTTGAAAACATTACGATTTAGGTTTAATTATTTCGAAAGGAAAAATAAAAAAGACTTGTTTAAAATATATATTACTATATTTCAAGTTTCTGCAGTGAATTTAAACATATTTGTTTTATCTTTTTTAATTTGTTTTTCTATTAGGTTGGTGTAAAAATAATGGCATTTTTTGACGTTCAAATAAACGTCAAAATTTTTTTTTGCACCAACCTAATATTTCACATCAAATTCTATTTGAAATTTTTATCAAAATATGGTAATACTCCAGTTTTATATTAAAAAATAGTCCATACAGTTTTATTCTACATATTCTTTACGAAACATAACCACGTAAATTTTCAAGTTTTTCTACTTAATAAAAAATACTTTGCAGAAAATTAGTGTTAACTTTTAATTTCTTTTATTTTTAGGTAGTAATTGTTTTTAAGCAGTGTTTTTCTTCTAAAATTATAGTTTTAAAATCAGATAGCAGACAAAGATTAATACGAGTAAATAAGGAAATTCCTTTAAAGGTTTTTCGTTATTTGTGCATCTATGTTATTGTGCTAAAATAACATTGTTATTTAGAAAGCCATTCTTAATATGGGAAGGAGGTTGTATTGAAACTATTCTGTACTTTCGCCTAAAAATTGAATAAACAAAAATTTCATAAAAATTAAATTAACTTGAAAATACTATTAAAAATAGCATAGTAACATAGATGCACAAGCACTGGATTTTCAAACTCTAAACACTAAACACTCGTTTAAAATTGCACAGCTACAGCAAGAATAAATCTCTTTATGGATAAATTCATGTTATCGAAATAGGAGCTAAAACCTGCTAAAAATGTCTAAACTAAGCACTACTATGCCTCTGAGTTGATTTGGTCCTCTCCCTTCAATACATCTAATTCAACTCTACAAAGTTTTTCCATTATTTCTTATAACTAGCACTTATTTGTAACGTATGAAACTGGAAGATAGCCTAATACAGTTTCCTTCAGTTATAACCCATTTATTTTGCTTTTCAGATTAGAATGTCAGTAAAAGCACGACGTTCGGTTTAAACCCGTGGTTCACAAAATTTGCTGGTCCACCTTGTCATTTGAATGAAACAGCACGTCCAACTTCACGACAAGTCATACAGTTTAGTTATTTCATCGAAAACAATTATCCCACTTAAAAAATTAGTGAGATTTCTGAGTTAATTGCCAAGGAAATAATTAGTATTAGGCAAGCAGTCAATCCACAATTGCCCTTGTTAAGGTAACATTATATAGGACAGAAGGTTAATATATTTTGCTATATGAGGGCCAAACAGATTGACAGGAAATCTCTTGCAGCAATCCATGTGAAAAGATTGAAGGAACAGCTAGACAGACTGTTTGATATATCTTCTTGTAGCTGTAAACTTTCTGTCTTGGGGTGTTATGACTTTGCAGTAAAGTGCAAGACAGAATATTGTCAAACAACGCATATAAGCTGCACTTGTCCTCCTAACAATGAGGTAAAATTAATTCGATAGATTCACTTGCAATTATGTTCTTTTTGTGGAAAATAAAATAATATATTGGTATTTATTGTAATCTGGCTCTATTATTAAACATGCAAATTTTTCAATTTTCAGATTCCACTAGAAGAACTGCCATTTACAGCAATTTTTAAATTAATTGATGGAACAACAAAAAGCCTAACAACATTTACTGGTCCTTTGGGGAAACTTTGTATCAGTAATTACCAAAATTTGCCTCAAGTAGAATTCTAAAAAATTAGTGTCCCTCCCGATCATCATTATCTGACAGCAGAAGAAACAAATAATTTAAGTGTGAAGACCAGAGGCTACATTTTGAGTATGCTGTTGGCATTTCTTGTGGAGAAGTTAACTTAGAAAATTGGACCCTTGAATCAAGGAAGATGGCTAACATAAGCCACAAGATTAATGTGTTTATGGACTAGAGTCGTCTATCGTCAAATATTATGATAAATTATACATTTTGGTCAAATTTATCATCCAAGTGTATGCAGTTAGTTGGTTTGAGATCAAAACCGACAATATTTTTTTTAACCAACAACAGTATATTTTAATATGATTTAGAGAACAAAACAGTTAACTGAAATCCAAATTACTGTTTTAAACTGTTCAAAATATAGTGCTTTTGGACAACTTCCGGAAAATATAATATCGATGATAAATTCAGATGAATTGGATGTGAGAGAAGAGGGCATTCAAACGATTTTGTCCATTAGGTAAATAAATATTTATCCATTAAATTTTATTAATTTTCTTAATTTATCCAAACAATAGTTAGTTTTATTCATATTAGATCGCAAAAATATAAAAAAAATAAGTGTTTTCAAATAATTGTTTTTTTTTGTGTTGTTTTCTCCAGAAATAGTGAACAACTCAAAAAAGAAAAAAAAAATTAAAAAGATTACTGCTATCAATTTTACAGCCACACTCTGGTCAAATTTGATTGATTTTTCTCAAAAAGTTGTATATGGGCAGGAAGCAAAACATAGACACATTATTACAAAGTCATCGTGCCAGAAATTAGACCTTCATTTTCCTCAAAAGGAAATTATACAGAACAATTTAGTTCTATTATAAGGTTATATTATTGCCTCTAATAAAAAATTAAAATACATGGTTCTGTAACTTGTATCAAGTTGTTATATTGTGTAATACATCTCCACATATCTTTTTGAATTGTGAAATTTAAAAGACTTAGTTGATAATTAGCTCTTTTTACAATTTTTGTTTAATCAATAAAGTAAAAGTTGAGATATTTTGCTAGTTGTGATTCATAATTAACATTATAATTCATGTATTTATTTTTCTTTCAATGTATTGCATATGAATATATAAATTTTAATTGAATATTTTATGAAAATAGTGAAATTTCAAAGTCAATGTTGTGAAAAATGCTATGAAAATGAAGTATTTTTCAGCATTTTTCTACACGATTTTTAAAATTAAATGCTCAATTTTCTGTTCAAGATGGGAATCTAATTTTTGGTATATGTTCTTATCACATCAAATCCCAACTATCATCACCAGTGCCATGTTGATTTTCTGAAAAAAAGTTGCAAATCGACCTGCCCTACTGTGCATGAGCGTCGGAGCGCGCTTTGTCATACGGACGTCATTCTAAAAGTAAAGCTTCCAATTTTTGTAACTCAAAACATTGAAGAGATACGAAGATGGAATTTATTTTTCCGCAAAGTCACCACCATTCCATATGCACTTTCGCTAGGAATTGAATAACGCATTTCTGTTTATCTATAGGGGCTGCTTTGCTAGAGTCTCCGTTGATTTCTGCAACAGAGTGATAAAACTTTATGATTATGAATTCATAAGTTCAGTCATCACAACAAATTAACAATTCCCTCTGCTCCATTCGGGTGGAATAAAAATACGAAGCATTACTTTTGGAACGCCTCTCGTATATACACTCTGCTACACAGTAATTGATTGTCTCTTAATTTTATTGAAGCTTGATTTATTCGGTCTGTTACGTATTATCCTAATTGTTGTAAATTTTAGGCAAGAGGCAGAGAGAAAACGCCGTAGATAAAACAAGCGTCAAACGATAACGAATAACGTCACGGCTTTCGAGCGAAGGAAAACTAATGTTTCAAATTCACCCTCTCACGGGAAGTCATTCGAAAGAGACACCGAATAATCTACGACTAATGTTACTTCGATGTCTGTCTGTCTTCGTGTTAGGAAGTTAGTTTTAATAAATGAATTACAAGATCAGATAACATTAGTCTCTCTCCTAAATTCATGCTCTCTAAATAAAACCTTGAAGAAAACACAGCAAACAGATCCCTCGTATTTCTCATGCATGAAAACTTTATTCGTCTTGATTAAACAGACGAGACGATCAACAGCAACTCATGAAGCAGTGACGACGAAAAAAAAAACAGCGGCATTTATAATGCTATTTATTTGGTTCCTTGAGAATGTTATTAATGAAAATATTACATCGGTTAAGTTAAAAATTAAGTTAAAATGTCAATAATTATTTAGTTATTTAGTTTCTCTTCCTCCTAGATCCATTCTATCCAATAAAATGTTGAAGAAGCTCAGTGAGCGTTTTCTTGTGTCCTTTCTGATTGGGATGCTTTATTTATCTAGCTAATAAAACAATCGCAACCACGAGACGAAACGGTCATTCGTGAAACGGCGACGACGAAAAACAGTGACGATGAAGAGCGCGTATAAACAGTCGTATGTACGAATAGATTTTCATTTTGTTAATGAAAGTGTTACGGGTTTAATTTCTAACATTAATTGCTTCGTATCTGTCTGCTTTCTTGTCAGATACTTTGCGACTTTCATACAAGTTTATCTTAACAATTGAACATAGATTTTCTAGTAGATTCAGACATAGACATAATGCTGGCAATTCCATTATCTTCTCGGTTGCATTAAACAGAAAATTGTTAGGCTTACGTAGAATGGTCGACAGAAGCATGCACTTTACGTTGAAATCACGAGGTTCTAACTTGTACTATGTAGAGTCCTGCAAATGAAACCGTAAGTCAAATTTACCGAATTTACATTACTAACGATTACTATATTGTCCAATCTATTCATCGGTTTTGAATAGCCTATTAATAACAAGTACAAAAACAACAGCAACAATAATAACAGCAGCAATAATAGCAGAAACATCATCATCAGCAGCAACAACAACAGCAACAACAACAGGAGCATTTATGATCTGAGAAGCTTTCCTTGAAAGTGTTACCATCTATACCAATATAAAATTTATTGATAGTTGGGTATTTTTAATTTGGTTATCTTAATTTGGTAAATTTTATATCAGTATGGCTGGTTAAACTTTCAAGGAAAACTTCTCTAGTCATAAATGCTCCCTCGAGAATACAAACTATAAAGATAAAACATCACTTTTTATATAATTTAATCAACTAATCGAACAAAGTTCAATATAAACTGTTAAGTGGAATATTGTGAGAAAAAAAACACGTTCCCCTCTTAACTCAGCTTGTTATTTATGTCTCACTGAAAAATTATATATTAGGAGATTTAAAGATGGAAATAAGTTAATTGATACTATTCGTTAATCGAAACAGGTGTAACTAAGCAGATAAAACGGTAATATATATATATATATATATTTATGACTATAGTCATGTAGATGTATACATAGATTGATATGACCGCAGTCAAGTAGATATATCCCTATATTGCTATCACTATAGTCAGATATATGCATAAATAGATATGACTATAGTCATATACAAGCATGAATAAATATGATATTCAGATAATTATTGGTCCTGCATATGACCTTAAACTATATCCGATGGTGAGGCCCCAGCTTGCGGTCTTTGGGTAGTGTGTAGCCACCCTTTAATTGCCATTGCTCCCAGGTCCACTCTGACCCGGAGTGGTAGTACCTGTTAGGGTCCCAACTATGGTTTGAATAGAAAATGACTTGAAAAAAATATATATTCTATTAAAAAAATTTCTTCAAAATCACTGAATTCGGCATTAAATAACCTGAAAAGGGTTGATATGCTACAAAGACTGGTGACATTGGTGACATTAAAATGAGCGATCTTTTGTATCCGATAATATACTTTTGTATATAGTAATCACCATTCTCAATGCACTTTTGTTAACGATGAATGTGCACTGTGCATTAGGGCAGATCGATTTTGGAACCCCGGCGAGGCAATGGTGATGATAGTTGGGGGTTTACATATAAAAGACCTACACGAAATATTTTTCTCAAAATCGTTATCTTTGCTTGAGGAAATGACTTTAAAAGTTGAAAAATTGAAGCGATTAAAAGTTTTTCGGTGAATTGTTAAGAACGTCCCGTCATCAAAACAATCCGTGCCATTAAGAAAACAGAATCATTATTTAGAATGTGTTTTAAACTACATTTTTAAATAAAATGAGTGAGGATAATGAATTAATAAAATAACTTTTTAACTTTAAAGGAAAAATTATGTTTTTTAAATAATAACGACCAAAGTTCGCTTTTTCATTTCAGGAACTTTTTTGGGGTGGAAACATTTTAGATTTCACCGTCGCAAAACACGCTCGTTATTGATATTGAAAATTAACGTTTGTTTATTATTTAATTTGAAAACATTACGATTTAGGTTTAATTATTTCGAAAGGAAAAACAAAAAAGACTTGTTTAAAATATATATTATTATATTTCAAGTTTCTGCAGTGAATTTAAACATATTTGTTTTATCTTTTTTAATTTGTTTTTCTATTAGGTTGGTGTAAAATTAATGGCATTTTTTGATGTTCAAATAAACGTCAAAATTTTTTTTTGCACCAACCTAATATTTCACATCAAATTCTATTTGAAATTTTTATCAAAATATGGTAATACTCCAGTTTTATATTAAAAAATAGTCCATACAGTTTTATTCTACATATTCTTTACGAAACATAACCACGTAAATTTTCAAGTTTTTCTACTTAATAAAAAATACTTTGCAGAAAATTAGTGTTAACTTTTAATTTCTTTTATTTTTAGGTAGTAATTGTTTTTAAGCAGTGTTTTTCTTCTAAAATTATAGTTTTAAAATCAGATAGCAGACAAAGATTAATACGAGTAAATAAGGAAATTCCTTTAAAGGTTTTTCGTTATTTGTGCATCTATGTTATTGTGCTAAAATAACATTGTTATTTAGAAAGCCATTCTTAATATGGGAAGGAGGTTGTATTGTAACTATTCTGTACTTTCGCCTAAAAATTGAATAAACAAAAATTTCATAAAAATTAAATTAACTTGAAAATACTATTAAAAATAGCATAGTAACATAGATGCACAAGCACTGGATTTTCAAACTCTAAACACTAAACACTCGTTTAAAATTGCACAGCTACAGCAAGAATAAATCTCTTTATGGATAAATTCATGTTATCGAAGTAGGAGCTAAAACCTGCTAAAAATGTCTAAACTAAACACTACTATGCCTCTGAGTTGGTTTGGTCCTCTCCCTTCAATACATCTAATTCAACTCTACAAAGTTTTTCCATTATTTCTTATAACTAGCACTTATTTGTAACGTATGAAACTGGAAGATAGCCTTATACAGTTTCCTTCAGTTATAACCCATTTATTTTGCTTTTCAGATTAGAATGTCAGTAAAAGCACGACGTTCGGTTTAAACCCGTGGTTCACAAAATTTGCTGGTCCACCTTGTCATTTGGATGAAACAGCACGTCCAACTTCACGACAAGTCATACAGTTTAGTTATTTCATCGAAAACAATTATCCCACTTAAAAAAATAGTGAGATTTCTGAGTTAATTGCCAAGGAAATAATTAGTATTCGGCAAGCAGTCAACCCACAATTGCCCTTGTTAAGGTAACATTATATAGGACAGAAGGTTAATATATTTTGCTATAAGAGGGCCAAACAGATTGACAGGAAATCTCTTGCAGCAATCCATGTGAAAAGATTGAAGGAACAGCTAGACAGACTGTTTGATATATCTTCTTGTAGCTGTAAACTTTCTGTCTTGGGGTGTGATGACTTTGCAGTAAAGTGCAAGACAGAATATTGTCACACAACGCATATAAGCTGCACTTGTCCTCCTAACAATGAGGTAAAATTAATTCGATAGATTCACTTGCAATTATGTTCTTTTTGTGGAAAATAAAATAATATATTGGTATTTATTGTAATCTGGCTCTATTATTAAACATGCAAATTTTTCAATTGTCAGATTCCACTAGAAGAACTGCCATTTACAGCAATTTTTAAATTAATTGATGGAACAACAAAAAGCCTAACAACATTTACTGGTCCTTTGGGGAAACTTTGTATCAATAATTACCAAAATTTGCCTCAAGTAGAATTCTAAAAAATTAGTGTCCCTCCCGATCATCATTATCTGACAGCAGAAGAAACAAATAATTTAAGTGTGAAGACCAGAGACTACTTTTTGTGTATGCTGTTGGCATTTCTTGTGGAGAAGTTAACTTAGAAAATTGGACCCTTGAATCAAGGAAGATGGCTAGCATAAGCCACAAGATTAATGTGTTTATGGACTAGAGTCGTCTATCCTAAAATATTATGATAAATTATACATTTTGGTCAAATTTATCATCCAAGTGTATGCAGTTAGTTGGTTTGAGATCAAAACCGACAATATTTTTTTAACCAACAACAGTATATTTTAATATGATTTAGAGAACAAAACAGTTAACTGAAATCCAAATTACTGTTTTAAACTGTTCAAAATATAGTGCTTTTGGACTACTCCCGGAAAATATAATATCGATGATAAATTCAGATGAATTGGATGTGAGAGAAGAGGGCATTCAAACGATTTTGTCCATTAGGTAAATAAATATTTATCCATTAAATTTTATTAATTTTCTTAATTTATCCAAACAATAGTTAGTTTTATTCATATTAGATCGCAAAAATATAAAAAAAAATAAGTGTTTTCAAATAATTGTTTTTTTTTTGTGTTGTTTTCTCCAGAAATAGTGAACAACTCAAAAAAGAAAAAAAAAATTAAAAAGATTACTGCTATCAATTTTACAGCCACACTCTGGTCAAATTTGATTGATTTTTCTCAAAAAGTTGTATATGGGCAGGAAGCAAAACATAGACACATTATTACAAAGTCATCGTGCCAGAAATTAGACCTTCATTTTCCTCAAAAGGAAATTATACAGAACAATTTAGTTCTATTATAAGGTTATATTATTGCATCTAATAAAAAATTAAAATACATGGTTCTGTACATTGTATCAAGTTGTTATATTGTGTAATACATCTCCACATATCTTTTTGAATTGTGAAATTTAAAAGACTTAGTTGATAATTAGCTCTTTTTACAATTTTTGTTTAATCAATACAGTAAAAGTCGAGATATTTTGCTAGTTGTGATTCATAATTAACATTATAATTCATGTATTTATTTTTCTTTCAATGTATTGCATATGAATATATAAATCTTAATTGAATATTTTATAAAAACAGTGAATTTTCAAAGTCAGTGTTGTGAAAAATGCTATGAAAATGAAGTATTTTTCAGCATTTTTCTACACGATTTTTAAAATTAAATGCTCAATTTTCTGTTCAAGATGGGAATCTAATTTTTGGTATATGTTCTTATCACATCAAATCCCAACTATCATCTCCAGTGCCATGTTGATTTTCTGAAAAAAGTTGCAAATCGACCTGCCCTACTGTGCATGAGCGTCGGAGCGCGCTTTGTCATACGGACGTCATTCTAAAAGTAAAGCCTCCAATTTTTGTAACTCAAAACATTGAAGAGATACGAAGATGGAATTTATTTTTCCACAAAGTCACCACCATTCCATATGCACTTTCGCTAGGAATTGAATAACGTATTTCTGTTTATCTATAGGGGCTGCTTTGCTAGAGTCTCCGTTGATTTCTGCAACAGAGCGATAAAACTTTATGATTATGAATTCATAAGTTCAGTCATCACAACAATGCAATTTACAATTCCCTCTGCTCCATTCGGGTGGAATAAAAATACGAAGCATTACTTTTGGAACGCCTCTCGTATATACACTCTGCTACACAGTAATTGATTGTCTCTTAATTTTATTGAAGCTTGATTTATTCGGTCTGTTACGTATTATCCTAATTGTTGTAAATTTAAGGCGAGAGGCAGAGAGCAAACGCCGTAGATAAAACAAGCGTCAAACGATAACGAATAACGTCACGGCTTTCGAGCGAAGGAAAACTAATGTTTCAATTCACCCTCTCACAGGAAGTCATTCGAAAGAGACACCGAATAATCTACGACTAATGTTACTTCGATGTCTGTCTGTCTTCGTGTTAGGAAGTTAGTTTTAATAAATGAATTACAAGATCAGATAACATTAGTCTCTCTCCTAAATTCATGCTCTCTAAATAAAACCTTGAAGAAAAAACAGCAAACAGATCCCTCGTATTTCTCATGCATGAAAACTTTATTCGTCTTGATTAAACAGACGAGATGATCAACAGCAACTCATGAAGCAGTGACGACGAAAAAAAAACAGCGGCATTTATAATGCTATTTATTTGGTTCCTTGAGAATGTTATTAATGAAAATATTACATCGGTTAAGTTAAAAATTAAGTTAAAATGTCAATAATTATTTAGTTATTTAGTTTCTCTTCCTCCTAGATCCATTCTATCCAATAAAATGTTGAAGAAGCTCAGTGAGCGTTTTCTTGTGTCCTTTCTGATTGGGATGCTTTATTTATCTAGCTAATAAAACAATCGCAACCACGAGACGAAACGGTCATTCGTGAAACGGCGACGACGAAAAACAGTGACGATGAAGAGTGCGTATAAACAGTCGTATGTACGAATAGATTTTCATTTTGTTAATGAAAGTGTTACGGGTTTAATTTCTAACATTAATTGCTTCGTATCTGTCTGCTTTCTTGTCAGATACTTTGCGACTTTCATACAAGTTTATCTTAACAATTGAACATAGATTTTCTAGTAGATTCAGACATAGACATAATGCTGGCAATTCCATTATCTTCTCGGTTGCATTAAACAGAAAATTGTTAGGCTTACGTAGAATGGTCGACAGAAGCATGCACTTTACGTTGAAATCACGAGGTTCTAACTTGTACTATGTAGAGTCCTGCAAATGAAACCGTAAGTCAAATTTACCGAATTTACATTACTAACGATTACTATATTGTCCAATCTATTCATCGGTTTTGAATAGCCTATTAATAACAAGTACAAAAACAACAGCAACAATAATAACAGCAGCAATAATAGCAGAAACATCATCATCAGCAGCAACAACAACAGCAACAACAACAGGAGCATTTATGATCTGAGAAGCTTTCCTTGAAAGTGTTACCATCTATACCAATATAAAATTTATTGATAGTTGAGTATTTTTAATTTGGTTATCTTAATTTGGTAAATTTTATATCAGTATGGCTGGTTAAACTTTCAAGGAAAACTTCTCTAGTCATAAATGCTCCCTCGAGAATACAAACTATAAAGATAAAACATCACTTTTTATATAATTTAATCAACTAATCGAACAAAGTTCAATATAAACTGTTAAGTGGAATATTGTGAGAAAAAAAACACGTTCCCCTCTTAACTCAGCTTGTTATTTATGTCTCACTGAAAAATTATATATTAGGAGATTTAAAGATGGAAATAAGTTAATTGATACTATTCGTTAATCGAAACAGGTGTAACTAAGCAGATAAAACGGTAATATATATATATATATATTTATGACTATAGTCATGTAGATGTATACATAGATTGATATGACCGCAGTCAAGTAGATATATCCATATATTGCTATCACTATAGTCAGATATATGCATAAATAGATATGACTATAGTCATATACAAGCATGAATAAATATGATATTCAGATAATTATTGGTCCTGCATATGACCTTAAACTATATCCGATGGTGAGGCCCCAGCTTGCGGTCTTTGGGTAGTGTGTAGCTACCCTTTAATTGCCATTGCTCCCAGGTCCACTCTGACCCGGAGTGGTAGTACCTGTTAGGGTCCCAACTATGGTTTGAATAGAAAATGACTTGAAAAAAATATATATTCTATTAAAAAAATTTCTTCAAAATCACTGAATTCGGCATTAAATAACCTGAAAAGGGTTGATATGCCGTAAAACAAAAACAACCAACTAAACAACCAACCAGATAGTTATATGCGCAAATAGATACGACCATAAACACACACACACATACACACACACGCACACACACACGCACACACATATATATGTGTGTGGGGTTTATATATGTTTATATATATACGCACACACATATATATGTGTGTGGGGTTTATATATATATATATATATATATATATATATATATATATATATATATATATATATATATATATATTAATGTGTGTGTATGTACATACATAGATAAATATGACCATAGTCAGATAGATATATGCATACATATATATGCAAAAGCAGTAAAACAATGACGAAATGAAATATTCACTTAGATTTATAATAAGAGAATATATATAAAAAAAATTATAAAATATTGAGACGAAAATATCTTTTGCCAAAGACTAAATAAAGATTTACTTGGAAAAAATGAAAACACAGCATTCATAAATCTTATGAGAAAAGCACTTCAAGCGACCTTAGAATGTTTTTGAAATGACACAAACATGGCTGACAAATAAAAAAAAATCACCTGTGACACACGAAAGTGGAAAAGTTTCTCTGTTCGTACTATTATGCATCATCCTTTTGTCGCTGGCGGCGGTGAAGGAATAAACAACGGTGTTTTATCAAAATAACAGAGTATTTTTTTTTATTTGTATCCTCTGTTGCGTATTTTTTGAGTAAGTCTCTGTTTTACTGTCAAACGTCTGAGTCTAATATTGGAGAGATCGAAGCGAGTCACTTGTTATTGTTTTGTTATATTTTATATGAAAAGCAACGCAACACTCAATACATAAAGGCATTATGGAAACAAACGTTCATTGATTGAACTTTCGTATCCTAATTGATTTTAGAATTTAAATAAATTTTAGTCAGATTTAGATTGTATTTTCATTTTTCTATACATAAATTAAAGACAACCATTCCCAACTGATTATTTACGGGAGCTAAGTTATGTTAGTCACTCAAACAACAAGTTTATACGAGTCCATTAATATAATCGCAGATGCTATTAAATAACACGACTTATTGATTTTTCACGTTTCTGAACAATCATTTATTTTTGATAAAATCAATGGAATGAGGTTCCATTGTTCTTTTCTTTCACATTTTCGTAGTTAATTTCGATTTGACTCCGCAGGCTTAGGTCTTTACATTTTATTATTTACGTGTCCATGGCTTGCATACAAATGTTATAACATAAAATTCCCGTAAATATTTTAAAATACAAATGTCTTCGACTATGTTTCGTATTTTGTCTATTGATGCCACACGGTATTGCCTTTACATTCTTGACCACAAATATATCTATATTAAAATGATGTTTGATAAGATGTTGGAAAATTGAGCTAGTATCTGAGATATGGATACACGTTTACGAGAAACTATTGTTGCAGCATAACCGATGTAACAATCAATTTTAAATTATTATTATCGAATATACATTCTGGCAAATAACTTTTTAAATTAAAATATAATATTATTTTTCCACTGGTTTTGCGCCAGAAAGTGTTATTGTAAACTACGTCGTTAAATGTTTAAAATTTGTAATGATAAATAATGATTGGATATATATATATATATATATATATATATATATATATATATATATATATATATATATATATATATATATATATATATATAAGTAAATTCTTGGTACAGCAAAATGGAAGGAGAAATTTCAGAGGAAACATAATTTAATTTAAATACCAAAGAAACAAAAAAAAAAACGGGCAGGTGGAATTGTTAAAATTTCCTTAAGGCCTTATCGTCTGACCCTCTAAGAGGAAACGTCAGAATGATAAATTAAAAGCTAAGAATCGAATGAGGAAAGAGGGAAATTGGTTTCAGTTGGAAATAATAACTCTCGACCTAGCCTGTGAAGATAAAGGATTTTGAAAAATCAGTTGGAAATATTTACTGATTTAAAACCACCTGAACAGTGAGAATTATATATATATATATATTTTTTTCTCTCACTGGTTTTCCAACTGAAACCAATTTCCCTCTTTCCTCATTCGATTCTTAGCTTTTAATTTATCATTCTGACGTTTTCTCTTAGAGGGTCAGACGATAAGGCCTTCCACCTGCCCGTTTTTTTGTTTCTTTGGTATTTAAATTAAATTATTTCCTCTGAAATATATATATATATATATATATATATATATATATATATATATATATATATATATGCTTCTAGGATAGTGATTTAAAGGTTATGAGGGTTTTTTGAATCATGAAAAACGATGTTACTTTTTGTATTTAATATTTTTATTGTTATTTTTTATATTTCAAGCGGACCTCCGCTTTTGGCCACAAAAAAGTATCGATATATATATATATATATATATATATATATATATATATATATATATATATATATATTACATTTCTCTTATTCTGTTTGTGTGTCCGTTCCACCTTTTCTCGAAAACTACTGGGCTGATCTAGCCGAGAATTTGTACGGGTCTTTTTATGACGAGATGCATCGAACTAAGTATTACGACATCAATTCCATGCACAATTAAGAATTAATAGGGATTAAAAGGGATTAAAAGGGATTAAAAGGGATTAAAATCAACACAATCTTTACTGTTATTTTATCCTAAACAAGGTACAGTGTCACTTTGACGTAAGGGACTACTATTTGGACAACCTTACAGGGATACCATGTAGGGAGTTGAGAAGCGAGTCAGTACAGTCATGGAGGCAAAAGCCCGGGAGGGAATTCCCAAACTCAGTAGTTCAAGGAAAGAAACTGTTCGAGTAGACTGTGGTTTTATTGCTTGTTAGGGTAGTCGAGGTATTTATAGCGAGGGGATATAAATGTTTTGAGTTCCTCAGCTCACATTCCATTAAAATACTTTTAAAACAAGCACAGAGATGCCACGTTTCGGCGATGGAACACTGGTTGACGTTTGTTTGCTAGTGCGGAAACTATTATGGTTCGCGACTTTTATTTGAATCCTGTCTAAGAGCGGGAGATTAGTAGCAGATGCAGATCTGGCAACAATACTCCATGTATGGTCGAATAGGCGCTTTGCAGAGGTACAAGACACTCTCAAGTGTGAATAACCTTTTGGCATGTTAGAGAGAACCCACATTTTTCGCAATAATTTTAATGAACTTAATGCATTTGCTCCAATTCATGTTACATGTGATTGTAAAAACTAGCAATTCGAACGAAGTACGTTCAGGGAGTATCATGAGCCATGACAGTACCATGTTTACTTTAGAAGTTTTGCATAAAACACTCATTCCAAATCAATGGGCTATAACTTTTCCTTGTTTTAAAGGGCTAAAACGTCTATATATATATATATATATATATATATATATATATATATATATATATATATATTAGACGTTTTTTATATAAATATATTATGTTACCTTATAATATTATAAGTTTATACATTAAATTATATATATATATATACATACAAGCATATATATATGTATGCTTGTATATATATATATATATATATATATATATATATATATATATACATACAAGCATACATATATATATGCTTGTATGTATATATATAATTTACAAGCATACATATATATATGCTTGTATGTATATATATATATATATAATTTAATGTATAAACTTATAATATTATAAGGTAACATAATATATTTATATAAAAAACGTTAAAAGTCGGTCAATTTAGCTCTTATGCGTAGATCATCGTATAACGATTTGATCACTGTCTGTCTGACGTAATGAACATTTAAATTAAAATGTTTAAAATTCAACGCTATTTCACACGGTTAATGGTAGCCGAATGGATACGGCCTCCGCTAATCGAGCCAGAGATGTCTCGTGTCGCGGGGTTCGAATCGTTCGACTGGTAGTAATCGTGACACCCTGCACTGAAGAATCCCGAAAGGATGAAACACTAGTGTCTGTAGGTATTTAATTAATTATTATAGTAAAAAAATAATTATATATATATATATATATATATATATATATATATATATATATATATATAATTTAATGTATAAACTTATAATATTATAAGGTAACATAATATATTTATATAAAATTTCAGAATTTACTTCGACAGTAGAAAATTCGGTAGTAGAGCTTAGTATTAAAATATGAAAATTTGTTATGGCAATTAAGCTACACAGAGGCATCCGAATTTCATCTCCACAGTAAATCGTCAGACTAAGTGCACTTGTCTGTTGGCTTCTTAACTTAGCGGTTTTGTTGAATGGTAAGCGCTTCAACTAATATTTCTATCAAAAGTTTTAGATGCTCCCAATAAAAAGAATGTCAAAAGTAAAAGAACGAGGAAATGTAGAAAAAATACAATAATTTTTCATACAAAAATATAAGAAATTTTAAGTGAAAAAAGAAAATAGATCAAATTTCATATAAATTGAATTGAAAATATGTTATTTTAAAAGAACAATTTTAAGAACAATTATCTATATAAATAAAACAATACGTGTCTGCCTACTTGTGTAAAAATATAACAGGAAATAGTAATCACACACCAAAGTTTATAACGAGTAAAATCTTTGTTTGGATGGATGAATAAAGCGTGCAGAAATATGTTGGCAAGTTTAAACGCATAATGTTCATTTCAACTTGCCGACATATTTTTTATTCCTTTTGCACATAGTTTGAAGTGGTTTAACTTTAAATCTCTCTTATCTATCTAGCGATAGCTCAAACGGTAGGGAACGCGGCTGCATTGCTAAATGTTTTAGTTCCCATTCTAGCTCGTGGCACCAAATCATTTTTTATACTTTTGAAATCAATACTTTAAATGATATTTAACATAGAATTGGTTCTGTAATAATAAATACGAAAGCTGCATGAATTAAAATATATTAAAGTGTATTTTACGATCGTTTTAATAGTTCATTTGTTTAACAGATACATATTGTAGCAATTTTAAAGGCCAATAGAACGTAAGAATTAAGTAAACATCAAGTTAAGTTAAGTAAACATCAAAATATATTAAATAGCATTAAATTGCTCTAAATCTGGTCTCAATCTTAATTTAAATCCATAGTATTGCATTTGTTTAAAGAAATCCTCGGTGATTTTACTATCCATTAAGATGCCATGTAAGTATGCTGTTGCAAATTCTAGTGCATTAAGCATGGTGTCCATGACTGGAAATGGCCGTTGCGACCTTAACTTAAAACTGTAATCGTTCAACTTTATACCAAAACCTATGGTTAGTTTTACACAGCATATTTGAACATTCATATTTGGAGATAAGCATCACTCAAGTCATTAATCGAATCAGTCTTTGAGAAACTTTCTTATAAAGGTGTCAAAGAGCGGTAGTAATCATTTAATGCATTGTTCAATCCCGTATATAAATCCGAACACAGATCACTTTTCTTTTAAACGTATACAATAGATGCATCTGTACTCTTTTTGATAATACATCCATTTTCTCGAGCCTGTTTAGTTTCTTGTCAATCAGATTAAATGATACGAATAGAAAATTTATTTTATTTAAACTCGTTTAATGTTAGCTTTCACTTCACATTTGGCAGATATCTTCTTACATTTTTCAAGGCGACCGAAGAAAACACTCAAAAATGTTTTTCTTGGACTTCTTTTTTAGTATTTATGTTCCTACATTTGCATTTTTAAAAATTTTGACAGAAAGAATTTAGCTATTTATCGGCAAATCCCGTAACTGGAACCAAAAGTTCTGCTTATGTTAGTCATTACGTACATTTTTGATTTTAAGCCTTTCTTAGCTTAAAAAGCTTTACACACAAGAATTGCAAGAAAGAAATAATCCGTCGAGCAATAGCAATGCGCAATCATGTATTTACAGCGATTTTTATAAATAAAACAAATGTTATTTACATCCACCAATGTGTATTACTTGAAGGTATATAGCGTTGCCAACATTATTAGTAAGTGCACGGCTGTAATTGATCAGATATAATCATGAACGCAACGGTATCCATTTGTCCAATCACACACCTTCGTATTTAAAAATAATTGGAATGTGGAAACCTATCTTCAACAAAGTTCACTTTTGAAAGAAATAAAAATAAATCTCAGAAGATATAATTTAATAAGGCGGTTTATTTTTTGGTGTTTTCTTGATTAATCAATGTCGTTGCCGCCGAAGACATGCAAAAGATGCCTTAATCGAATTGTTTGCAATCAATTCGAACTTGGCGCCATTTGCGAGACAAATGTCTTCTTTTTCGTTTTCTATGACTATTAATTATTTGACGAATAAGTTCATCAATTATTTTACTGATTATAACTTATCAACAATTTGATTTTATAAGAAACGAAACGGATTTTATTTAGAATGATTTTATATATTATTTACCGTCTTTTTCGTCCTGTTATATACTCAACGTAATCCAAACTCTATGAACGAACGCCTCTTTTTACTAAACTAATCTGTTTGTGAATATTTGCTATGAATAACAAAAACATCGTTGCTTCTTTATTTACCCCCATTTTAACGTCTATCATATTATCTGTCTTTATCTTTCGCGAAGGGTGATGGCGTACATGTAACGAAGACATGCTGTCTCCACTTCCCTCCATTCTCTCTTCTGAGCCATAGTATTCACTCTCTGCACCCTCCTCTGTGGCCACACTAAAAGTTAAAAAAGACCATAAAAAACAAAACCACGCCGTTTCAGAACTGGCAGCCATAAAACTAGAAATAAGCTTATCGTTCATAAATACACGCATTGGTACTTGTGCAGTTTACATACCATGTTCAAATGTCGTCATTTGGAAAGCCGTTCTTAACATGGGGAGGTAGAAGGGTTTGTTAGCTGTTCTGTAATTTCACCTAACGATATGATAAATAGAAATACCGTAAAGTTGAACTTAACTTGAAAAATCTATCTAAAAATAGCACGGTCCCTTAACTGCACACGCACATTCATTTTTGTCCAATAGTTTGTAACTATGAAGTTCAATGTATTTGATGAAAAAATTGAGGTTATTTCAGATTTTAAAATAAAGGTACGCAATTTAGAATAAAGTAGAATAAATCAATGGACTGACTATTTAAATAATGTTTCTTAACATATATGCCCTAATAAATACTGGATATCGCACAAAAAGAAACCCACAAAACCCGCGGAAATTATGAAATAGAAGAAACAACGCACAAACACGGCAGGGCATCTGCTTAGCGTGTCAGGTGCGAGAATCGCGAAAATAAAAAGAAATGTAAAAAAACTTGTGTTCGTAAGTGTTTTTTTTTATGTATGCCATTCATTTGCATATGTGTAGTACAGCTGCTTCAAGAGGGACGAATCGGAGAGAACAAACAGATGTGTGTTTTTCAGCTGATAGAAAACATGGAAGCCGGGATTCGTTGGTGTGAATTGCGGTGTTGGTGAAAAGGTGTTCCGCTACATGATTACCAAAAAATCTGTAAATTAATTCATGTTATAGAGATATGCCCTGCACCAAAATGTCACACGATATAAACCGAGACATTTTGAAGAAGTATACACATGGCACCATGATGCAAAAGTTCATAAATCCAAGAATGCTGTTCCAATGCTGAAATCGAATACTTTTCATTTATTGAATCATATTAATGTCTGATGATTTCCAAATCTCAAAATAATGGGTTTTACCGTTTGAAGTTTACTGTCACTTAGATTTCGATGAGAGATCACAGACCTTTACCTATTAGTACTAATTCCGTTTCATAGGTTAATTACAATTTGTTTTTAGAAATACTATATAATTTCATAACAGATTTGTAAGAAACTATTTTCCAAGCTTAATTTGATTTTGTAGAGTATTTATAACATTTATTTACATTATGTAAATCTGTATGTTCAAAAAAAAAAAAACGAATCGAGATTTTTCAGATCTAGCAGATCTTGCTAAAGCGTTTGCCATTATGCAGCTGCTGACTGCCTGCACATTGGAACCTCATCTAATATTTATAATTTTATTCTGTTTTAGCAATGATTTTCTTATCAGCAACTGTTTTCTTTTTTCTTTTGTACTATGCACGTGTAAATTAAATATTCTAACGTTTCTGTAGTTGTTACGTGGGGATTTCAATATAATACAAAATATACTTCCAGTTAAATTAAAAACACCACGCCCCTTTTTACATATTTTATGTACGTATATATCTACAGGTACATTACAAAGATGTATATTAATTATAAATTAAGGAGACTCGTGGATTCTTACATCAATGTGTAACAACTTGTAATTTACATAATCATTGCTTTTTCCGTGTCAATGACATTTTATTTTACCATTTTCGTTGTAAGCTAAATATTCTTTATATATTCTTTAAATAAATAAAATGAATGTCTCACTCACGTATTTGTTGAACATAGTATTAATTAAAGTGTTTTAAGTTATTATAAACCTTTTTTCGCCTTCTTGTCGTAAAAATCACGGCCCGTTAAATATACAAATCAACAAAAAATAATATTATATAATAATATTATGTAATATTATTTTTTGCGACGTTTTGTTTAAAATTGCACTCTTTTAGACGATGGAACATAATATAAATTATCGAGCAATTCATTTTAATATGGGTAAAGTTGGATTTTTTTTTACCTTAGCGACATCTAAATACTCACCATGTTGTTCTCATATTTTTAAATGCGTTTAGATAGGTGACAATGTAAAAAAAGGTAAACATGAAATAATATATATTATGTAAATATGTATATTTTCTCTCTGTATCTTTCTCTCTTTTTTTTTTTATTGACGTTTCACCCCAATAAGATACAGGACCACTTAGTCGTAATGGGGCGGCTATTTGCGACCAGATTTGAATTGATACTATTTATGAAGTTGGGCAGTGAAAAGTCTGCTCACATTACACTTGAATTTCTGCTTGTCAGTCAGGGAAGCAAAGTGCAGTAGTTGGAGGGAATAAGGGGGTTGAGAGAGAATTCCAAAGTGCAGCAATCCGAGGGAAAAAGCTATTAGAGTAGAAGGCTTTATGGCATCTGGGAATCTATGCAGTATATGGGTGGGATTTTTGCTGCTTGTCGTGTTTGCCGAGGGTATTGTCGTCAGGGTAATGTCGTCAGGGTATTGTTTGTCAGAGCACTTGTCATTAAAATACTTGTAAAACAAGTACAAAGGCTCCACGTTTTGGCAATGGGGCAGAGGTTGGCGTTCAGGACCTATTTAGTTGACGACTTTTTGAACCTGTCTCGGAGAAAGAGACTATTGATAGGTGCATCAGGCCAGATGTGACATGCATGGCCGAACCGTAACCTTGTAGAGATACAGGATACTCTCAGGTGTGAGTAGCCTTCTAGCACGGTAGAGAGAGCCCACCTTCCTCGCAGCAGCTTTGGCAATCGTCTCAATGTATTCTCCCAAGGTAATGACTAAAAATGAAAGGAATGCAAGACGCAGTATTCGTAAAAGACGATAAAAATTTGGCTTCACGTAAAAAAAATACGAATTTTATGAATTTGTCAGAGTTGAATATTTGTTAGAAAATCTGGAGCTATACATCATAAAATCTATTCTGAATAAATTTACTTCAACTAAAATATTAACTGTTAGCAGAACCCGTGAAAATTATACGTAATAAGAAAGATATTTAATTGACAGATATGTTTCATAAAGCTGATATTTTTTCTGTATAGCACAAAAATTAGTTTTTGTACAGAAAAGCCAGTAAACACGCAGCAAACATGAGTTCATTAGCATTTCTATAAAAATAGTTTGTATTGTATTTGAAATAGAGAACTGTTCAAAATGAGATTAATATATAAGTACTAATAAATACTCGGAAACTTATATTGTGCTACATAGTTCAATACAAATAATAAAGTCACATTGTAAGAGACAATCTTTACTTTACTCCTTCAGTCCAGACAATGTTCTTTTTGCTCTGTTTCTTCCGAATGTTTCCCTTTTTACGTAATATTTCGCTTTCTTTCTTGGGTGAAAAACCTCTGCATGTCGAAATGAGCACGAGTTCCTCTCTCACACTATTCCAACAATGATCATCTATATATTAATAATGATATTTAAAAACAAGACAACATAAAATGGATGTTACTCTCATATTCATATCCGTTGCCATATTGCCGTTTTTAAAGCCAAATTTCGTAAATTTGGCTTTAAAAAAGGCAATATGGCAAAAAAAGCCAAATTTCGTAAATTTGGCTTTTTTTTTGAAGCCGTTAAGCTTTCAAAATTTTATACGGCCTTTTCTCAATACATATCGTAGGACTAACTAAGGAAAGAAACATATATAGATGCATATTTTATTTATGCTCATTAAAAAATGGCATAGTCCACAATAGATTTTTATAATAAATCTAAGTTAATCTGATTTTTCTAAGACAGTTTCCATATTGAAATCACACAAAAGTGCTTGCCAAAACAATTTTTAGTTTTAGGATTGAATTATCTTAAAAAAAAGGCTCGAACCCGTAATGGTCAGAGGAAAGGGAAGTGAAAACAACAAAAAAAAAAGCAAACCTTTTGTCGCCGCGCCCAGCGTTACATACAACATCGCCGCCGTTCAAATTAAGGTTAGTCATTGCAAGGCGTCTGATGACTTTGCAAAAATCTCAACGAAAAAGTGACCCCTCCTTGTAAAAAACGGCCCAGTTGAAGATGACGAAATTAATATTTTTGGCCAATTTTTGGATATTCGTCGGCTGAGAGACTGAGTTTTCAAGTGATACCAATTTTGTGAGTATTAGCCGCGTGTGTCGAAAGTTTTAGCGAGACATACAAACATACATACAAACATACATACATATACCACTATCAGCCGGTCACTGAGGTGTATGACCAACAGACGTGTTATATCAAATGTCTTAAAGTGGTCTCGGGAAGACGTAAAGATGGGCCAGTCATTAGGGTCTTTGTATCAAGAAAATCATACCTGAGATGTTGGATGTGCTGTGTGGCTCCTTCTTCTCCCAGGAAACGTCTTGACCTCTTCATCCTTGGTGGCGTTCTGACTGGAATTTTCTCTTCATTTTCCGGACCGCTTCGTTGTTTCAATAAAGGCATTTATGAAGGCATTTATGTCAGACACAAGAAAAACGATACGCGACACAATTGTAATATATATAACGCATAACTAACTATTTTATTTTACAAAATATATATCACAAAAACTTTTACAATTAAAAAACTGGACAATAGGCTTTTCAAAGCTAACTAAACGAACTAGTATTGAGGGAGGGGGTGCTCCTCCCATTTACGAAGAGACAGAAAATGCGTCTTCATTTCATGGTGGTCGCGCAGGAAAGAGACAGAAAGAAAGCAAGGGAATTATGGGAAGGGATTTCTTTATATCTCTACGCCCATGGCCAAATTACCACTCGGCCATGCTGTAGAGCGTGTTAGAAACAGTGGCACGGAAAATAGTGCCACATACATGCACACTAACAGGTTAGATTTTTATACTACATGATCATGGGGCGATAACATACAGCATCCAGAATTCCCAAATGGTCACCCATCTGGTACTAGCCGGGCTCCATGTCGCTTTCGTTTACAGAGAGCGAAGAACAATGGTGAAGTCACACGTCAACGAGGAGCGCCAGGTCGCGAAAGAGAAAGAAAGAAACAAAGAATAAAAGGTACGTCGCATACATACATATTTAAACTTACCCGATTATATATAAACAACACGGGTTCAAAGCATGTAGAACCACATTCTTATGCAAGAACTTTTGTCGTAAAACCCAAAAGGGTTGATGTGGCGCAACGGGAACTGGAACGAAGTAAATAGTTTTAACAACTTATAACAATTAGGTATGAAACACTTCGGTTACATCTGGATGCATCGATTAAAATTAACGCAGATTAAGAATGAATCCGTGCTTGTTTTGATTTTGCCTACTAAAAATATTGGGGAAATGAAGCATGGGAGAATTAACTAACCACAACGGCTTTACATGTGTTTCCTTTCAATCATTCCTTTTTTTTTTGAAAGAAAATAAAAATATATGAATCTGATTTGTCTGTTTTTCTGAATATAATGATTCTAAACAAACAATCTTCCTTTTTTTTTCAGGATTATTCCTATCTATGAGTCGAGATCTATTTGAAACAAAAATATAATTGGTTCAAGCATAGAAATCTGTATTTGTTCCGCTTTATTGATGTTGCGGTTTCGAAATCAACATTCGACTCTCATATCTGTGCTATTGAAGTGTCCTAGGTATTGTCTATAGAGCAAGTTACACCACACTTGGGAAATTTCACATTTTTTAAATCTGTTGGTAATAGCAAACACATTCAGCTAATTTATGGAATTTTTTGAAAATGTTTCTCTGCTTCTTTCTTGATAGCTTTTTGTAAATCCAAGATATCTTTAACCCTTTCCATTCATGATATTTGACGAAATTTTATTTTAATCTGTAGAGTAGTAGCTCAATATCTTATTCGGAGATTAGTTAGAGCTTATGTACTAGGGTTTAATCGTTATACAAACACATTCAAAACAACTTTCAGAAATCAAATGTTCATTTAATAGTCCTTTACGGGTGTCTCAAAACGAAGTTGTTATTTTATTTTTTTACTTGGGAGGTCAACACTTAAGATCCGGAAGTCGCTCTAGAATAAAGGTTAAATGTTAGGTAAATGGCGAGACAAGATCAGTTATGGTGGAACGTAGGTAGGATTAGATTATTTAAGAGGAGAGCTCAATAGAAATTATTCATATTGGATTTGAAGACGACTATATTATAGTCAGTTGGGAAGCAAACCCATGGTATTATGTTCCACAGACGCACAATTCCAGGAAAAAAACTTAGCCCATAGAATCTTCGTTTAGTTTTTGGCACAGATACAGTTGTTATCGGTTGCTGTAGCTAGGCGTGTATTTGTTGCGAACGTTTTACGGGTGGAACCATAGATTAGAGCTGTCAAGATCCAAGAAATAAAAAGGCCAATCCTTATTATCCGAAGACGATTCCAAATGAACGAAGCTTATCAGAAAGTATAAAATTAGCAAACACATACTAGAATTTTGGAAGGATATTATCCATTGTCAGCGGTTCCGTTTAAAAGGTTATTTGAAAAAAAAAATTGCAATTTCACGCATAACTTGCGATTGTTTGCAATTGCATTCATTTTCCAATAGTTTTAGTTAATAAAAGAGCACAAGTATTTCAGTGTTCAAAAATCACCATCAATCAGCAAAAAAAGCGTTTGAAACATGTTTTAAAATGATATATGGTAAAAATAGTTAATTTACAATGATATTGGCGAAGTTTATCTGATGAAAAAATTTAAGATCGTTCTATTTCTATTTCTATATTCTATGAAATTAGAGGTAATTATGGATGTACGCAAAATTTGTATAATAATAAACAGTTGAAAGCAGATTATATTGATTAGAATAAGGCAATATTCAACGAGGTTTAAAAACAGATCAATAAATCTGTTAGGTAGTTTTCACACGCAGCAGACGGACATATGATTGCATAAACTTTGCGATTTAGCGGTCTAGTTCGAACAAATGAAAGCCAGTCGTTGCAGTTCAAGTAATCCATTTGTTGCAGGTGAATGTTAAATTTCGACTTGGGCTTTAATGACTGAATTCATTATTTCAATCGCATCATGTCCAATTAATTGAGCGCTGTTTCACATATTCAGTGAGATTCAATTGAACAGAGAATATTTGAACTTGACATCAAAGGACAAAGATTTTTCATCACAGATGCCCATTAACACAGAAAATGCTCTCTCACACACACACACACACACACACACACACACACATATATATATATATATATATATATATATATATATATATATATACATATATATATAACAGAAAGAAAATTAAAACTGTAAGTTGAACTTTACAATCCAAATTTATTGTTCGACTGAATACTCCAAAAAACAATTTACAAAGTCCTAACTCTGCTGAGCTTCAAAGAATGCTATTCTTGTTATTCTTACAACCAGAGGACATAAAGAAATTAGCAAATTATATTTGTAGCAATGCTAGAGTCTGCTAATTAAGGCATTAAGTGAAACCGCAATTTATTGTAGTTATAAATTGCCAAATAAAAAAGTGGATATGTAAAAAATATATATAAAACAAACCGCGTATAATATTTCAGCTTGCATGAAAATCCTCTCAAGTTGATCCGAAATGCAAAATAGTTTTTTTTTAGAGAGAAGGGATTCCAAAATAAGTCCAGCGTGACGATTCATATAATCCGGTTGGAAAGCCTTCAAAACAGTTGAAATAATGAAAATTGCTTTTTTCCGGACAGTGCAGTAGCCTAAAGAGAAGTATGTCCCCAGTACAAATGGGACCTTATAGTAAAAAGAGAGAAAACTAGAATGAGAACCTTCATCATCGGCTTAATTAGAAGTGATTTCAAATTAAATTTTAAAGTAATTAAGTTCAGGGAGAAAAAAATCACTCAGTAAAAGCTCGTATTACTCTGACCGGAAATTGTCTAGACAGAACGAAACAGATATTTCTATAAAGTTTTACATTCGATGTCATTATTAAAACAATTGGAAGAATGAGGATTATAAAGTTTTAAGTGTTGCAGAATCATAGCTTATTAAGGCTGCCGAAAAGTCATGATGCTGATAAAGATGACAAAATAATAATAATAATAATAATAATAATAATAATAGTAGTAGTAGTAGTAGCAATTTAATAATTATAATAACAAATTTAGTAATAAGTATAAAAAATTAGTAATAATGACAAAAAACGATAATAGATATGTCGATAATAATAATAATAATAATAATAATAATAATAATAATAATAATAATAGCAGCAGCAACAGTGATAGTGACACGAATGATTATGTCAATCATATATCGATATCGATAAAAGTAAATATATACACATATACACAAAACATATATACACGTACTTACCCACATTTCTCATGCATAAGTACACCCATAAACATACAAGTACATATATATATATATATATACAGTATACATATATATATATATATATATATATACAACTTACAAAGCACATCCACATAGACATATGAACAAAACCCTTTACATATAGATGTATACATAAATATATATAGATACACATACATAGACACACATAAGGACAATTATATACACATATAAAAATTATAACAGATGCTAAAACTTTTAGCACTACTACTACTACTACTACTACTACTACTACTACTACTACTACTAATAATAATAATAAATATCTAGTGAAAGAATAGTAATGCGCCTAAAGAAAATTAATAAATGAAAATGTATTCGTAACACATACACACACACACACATGTATATATATATATTGTGTACAAAAAGTTGTTAAATGAGACAAGTCATTGATACCGTCGGTTTCAAGCCCGATAATAAGGACCGTTTAAGATATCCTTTTCAAGCTCTCTTCATCCAATATCCCTCTATTTTATACCCAGAAGTGTGAAATATAACACGGGCTTGAAACCGACGGTACCAATGACTAGTCCCAATCAACAACTTTCTGTACACAAAATATAAAAATATAAATACGGTCTTACATTTTGGATTTTCCTTTTAATTGAGCACTCTGCTGGATTTCTTTTTCCAAAAAACTAATCATATATATATATATATATATATATATATATATATATATATATATATATATATATATATATATATATATATATATATATATATACGCATACAGAGAAATATGTATAATTTAGGAGTACTATATATCATAATATGTAAAAAAAATAATAAAATAATAACAGCCGCTTGTAGTATTGATTATTTCTATAATTCAAGATAAAAGCAATAAAATACGATAAAGTCCGGTAGAATGGGTTGAAAAACTACAATAATAAGAATGTATAGTAATAATAAAAAAATTCTAACATGTTTTTATTTTAAATTTTAACAGAGTGACTACGTAATTTCTAAATTGCAATACTTGTATTTTACCTTATGTTTGCATTGGAAAATCAGCTCACTCTTTCTATTGATTACATTCTTGGATTTAGGAGACATTATTATCCAAACTGCCTCAGAAAGGCAGAGGTTACATTAGTTAGATCCAGATTGCGATTTACATATAATACTCCAATTAATTGAGAAGCGAATATTCTTAGATTTTAGGGTTTTTGATTAAAGTAGCCAAAGAAGTTCCCTGGTTACTATTTGCGTTTTTATTGCTAAAAGATGATGTGTGGTTAGAGATTCTCTGCTTTAATAAAGTAGAAGATGATCTGATGTGTGTGTATATTTTGGGTGCCTTGTGGATAATATTGTTGATATTTAATATTATATTAGCATATCGACCCTTTAGCATTTATTTTTCTGGGTCAAACCCAATAAAAACTTTTTCCTCACATCCGATTACACAAATTTCGAGGCTTTACACTTCAAATTGGCATAGTGATTTGGTAGAAAACGTAAAAATGAAATATTTTTAACTTTGACACCATTTTTTTCATTTTCAGTTGCCTGAAGAGATTCAGTCAGATGGTAGGCCTGCATCTGTACTTTGAATGTTGGCATAAACTCCTTCATATTGTAACTGGATGCGAAAGCCGTCATCGGAAATGCGCAATTGTAGTGCCTTATTTCTTTCATGAAGGTTATTGATTCAGGATTTGAACCTGTGAGCAAACGTAATAGCGGTTATGGAGGTTCTTCAAGAAGTGGGAGTTTCACCTTGCCATTTTAACAGCATATTCCCGCTGGCTCACTTGGCCATCTTTTCGCGGAACAACGGAAGCATTTCTTATACATAAAGCCTATTTTTATGTCAGGGTGTTCAGCATAATTAGAAGAGGGAATATAGTTGAATGCTTTTAAAGACCAGCGTGACTTCGTTATTCTTGAATATTCTTCCAAATTAGCTCTATATTGTATCTGACCCTCATCCGTCTGTCTCGTTGCTCTACAATTTCTGAAGCGCATGCAGTGGACATGGCTGAAGCAGTTCTCCTCAAACATCTGTCTCGTTGTTCTTCGGTTTCGGAAGCGCGTGCAGCAGACTGACCTAATGCCTTTCTTTTAATACGATTCTTTCGTTGCTCTTCAGCCAAACTTGAAGTATGTCTTTCAAAATAACTGTCTCTTGGGTCTTCGTCCATTGAAGCTTGAGAAACAACCTGGATTTTACTCTTTTCATTTGGGTAAATGGGGAGATTGGCGTGCAGTGCACCGTCTAATGCTGCGATAGAGAAACTACTTGTCGAAGGCCCAAGTAAATTTGAATTATCACCAATTGTATCCGAATCTGCAATGAAGGAAGAACCGTTCCCAGCCGAATGACCAAAACGAGCATTTTCAACAAATACAGCCCTAGCATCCCCTGGCTGTTCTCCTGTGTCGTAGGGCACAGTAATTGTTGATTGTTGCGCCATGCGCCTTCTTTGCATTAGTTGATGCCTCGACGCACTTATCGATGGCCATTCCTTTTTTGGCACAATTGATAGGAATGTTCTCAAAATTAACAGCTGTAATATAAGTGTTGAAAGTAATGCAAAATATACTGATGAAATTATTACAATCAATCGTTTGTTTAAATTCAAAATTAAAAAATTAATATTTCTTTAATCTATAAATAATTTAAGCAAGCAGTCAGTAATAGAAAGATGTAAACAGAAAATATCTTAACATAAATATATTAAAAATACGGTCAGTAATTTTTTTAAAAACTGGTAATACCTTGCTTAATATACAAGATTGTGTTGAGTCTGTAAATAGAAAAATAGTTAAAGAAAGTGATTTTATTTTGGGGTTTGGCTACATCTAAAGTAACCTATGCCAGTCTTTTTTTTGGTATAACGTTTAAAGTGTTGTTCTGCTTCTACTAAATAATAAGATTTTTTAACAATCATCGAATTAACCGCCAACCCACAGAAAAATATTAATAAATGTCTCACAGAATATTAGCTGACCTAAAACAAATTATTTCTTACTGTACACAAATATTTAAAAAGATTTTTTGAAAAATACGAAGCAGATGAAAATTATTTTCTTAAAACAACTTTCAGTTAATAGGAAAAAATGAAAAAAGGAATTTATTTTTCAAGAAGTTGGTATTGCTTGAAATTTTACGATAATTTTTTCCATTAAAAAGGTCATTTAAAAACAGTTCAAAAATGTAAGTTCAAAATTAAAAATAATATTTCTTAAATTTATAAATAATTTAACCAAGCAGTCAGTAATAAAAAGATGTAAATAGAAAATATCTTAACATAAATATAACAAAAATATGGTCAGTAAATACAACAAAGAAAACTGGTAATACCTTGCTTAATATACAAGATTGGGTTTGGTGTGTAAATAGAAAAGTAGTAAAAAGAAAGAAACGAGCAAAGTAATTTTTTGGATGGCGGTTGGCTCCAATTCATGTCACATCTAAAGTAATCTATGTCTGTTTTTTTTTTATTGTTATAACGTTCAAAGTGTTGTTCTGCTTCTACTAAATAATAACATTTTTTAACAATCATCGAATTAACCCCCCACCACAAGGAAAATGTTAAGAAAAAAAGAAAAATAATTTTTTTCAAAGAAGTTGTTATCGCATGAAATTTTACGATAATTTAGAATTACATTTAAACGGCAGTTTTCGTATTTTCAATGTGTTTTGAGTTAGTTTCGTATAATTGTATTTTTTAAAGGTTCACCTAGGAAAATAAGAAGAAATGTGCATTTACAAAATTTAAACAGATTATCTAATATACCCATAGATAAAAAATATCTCCATCTTGAAAGATAATAAAAAACGATTTATTTAAAAAAATAAGGCGTTGTTATGATTTAGTTTTAAAAAAAAGCATATACGTGCGTGCGGGTGTGTTACTATAGAAACCAGACGTATAATTTGTATTAAATGGCAATTTTCGTAGATAAAATTTCGTTTGGGGGTAGTTTCGTATAATTTTATTTTTGTAAATGTTCACTTCGAAAAAAATGACCCCCCCAAGATTAACAATTAATTATTGTCTTTCATTTGATGCTGAAATTAAGACGATTGGAACCATCGTTTATGAGAAGTTTTAATTATTAGATTAGCCAATCAAAACTGTTCCTAGTGTCCACACACATTTATGCTTTTATAGATTTATAGATTGTTATTAAGGTTAGGACAGGATGTGGGTGAATGGATGGGCATGTTATTACTGAGCTGGTTTCCAAAGTTATTATCATGGGAGTTGTTCTATGAAGGACTATCAGTATGTATATTATTAGTACTGCTATTAATCAAGCTTATTAGAGGAGGGGACTTTAATATATATATATACATACATATATATATATATATATATATATATATATATATAGTGCTTAAAAATACAATACAAGCTAGTTTGTGTTGTAGTTTTGATCATAAAAGGAGGGGGGACCTGTAAATTCACCCTTGTCCGTTCGCCCGTTCGTCCGTTCGTCTGTCCGCACTTTTCTCGATAAGTACGCCTTGGATTTTTTTGAAATTTTGCACAAACATTAAAAATAATATGAGCAAAAAAAAAATAATAGAAAGGATTTTCCGAGAAAACTCCGGTTGCCCCCCCCCCCAGCTAGAGCTGCCTTTCGGGTTAAAATGGCTACAATTGGCACTTTTGTTCTTATTAAACAAAAATGATGCCTTAGATTTTTATAAAACTTTCTGAAATGTTGTAACTAACTGATTTCTATATAATTTTGTTTGTCTATACTTCGCGATAACTCTTGGGTGTGCTCCCGGGGTTCTTTTAGGACTAATAAAACACTTCATTTTTGGGACTATTTTGCCATATTTGTCCAAAATTTTCTGTCTATGTCTATTTAGCAGTTTTGCATGGTGCTGAACTCAAATTTAAATATGTTAAGGCCTTGGGGACTTTTAGGGTTAAATGGGGGAGCAAATAATGGACTTAATAATTTCTTTTTTGCACAGTGTAGACCTCAAATTTACATATGTTAAGGCCTAAAACTGCACCGTTTGCTCATTTTCACTAGGATTTAACGTCTCCTGGGGAATGCTGGGGCTAAATAGGGGGGGGGGCGCAATGCTGAACTTAATCATCCCGTTGAGGTCTCACACTAAGGATTTTCTATAGAAACTGCCTTATCCTTTTGGATTTATACATATACACACATACACGATACTCATTACTCTCTATCTCTCTGTCTACAGTGTCGAAAAAAAAAGAAAGTCCGCACTTATCATTTTTTTTCAAAAACTGAAAATTTAAGCTAAATTGAATGTAACTGTTTAAATAACCTATACATCATTTGATTCGCCTTTTATTCCTCTGTTATTTTACCTGTTCATATTTGACTTTTAATTGAAGTATCCTATGTGGTATTATTTTCCGTGCCACTGTTTCTAACACGCTCTACAGCATGGCCGAGTGGTAATTTGGTCATGAGCGTAGAGATACAAAGAAATCCCTTCTCATAATTCCCTTGCTCTCTTTCTGCCTCTTTCCTGCACGACCACCATATGAAGACGCATTTTCTGTCTCTCCGTAAATGGGGGGAGCACCCCTCCCTCAAAACTAGTTAGGTTAGTTAGCTTTGAAAAGCTTATTGTCCAGTTTTGAAGTGTAAAAGTTTTTTTGTAATATATTGTATCTTTAATGTAAAATAAAATAGTTATGTTCCATATATATTACAATTGTGCTGCGTGTCGTCTTTCTTGTGTCTGCCATAAATGCCTTCATAAACGCCCTCATTGAAATATCGAAACGGTCCGGAAAATGAAGAAAGAAAATTCCAGTCAGAACGCCACTGAGGGTGAAAAGGTCAAGACGTTTCCTAAGAGAAGAAGGAGCCACACAGCACATCCGACATCTCAGGTATGCCTTTCTTCTTATAGACCCTAATGACGGCCATCTTCATATCTTCCTGAGACCGCTTTAAGACATTTACTATAACACGTCTGTCGGTCACACCTCAGTGACCGGCTGATAGTAGTATATCTAGTGTTCACATCAATTTAAGAAATAAACTTCAAATAGAGAAGGCAAAAAGAAACTCCGCAACAACAAATGAGCTTAAAACCAACCTTAAATATCCACCTTTTAGGCAACATAGCATCTCTAATCGTAAGTGTTGTTTTTCTTAGGTTATACAACGTAACATTTAGTCCATATGCCGCGACATTCTCTTAGTGATCGCCAGGAGCTCATTAATCTCCACCTTCCTGGTTTATCCAATCGAGAAATCGGTCACAGCTTGAAATGTGATCAGAAAACGGTACGCACTGTACAAAAGCACTAATACACCGGCAGTCTTCATGATGCCCCTAAATATGGTCGTCTTAGAGTTACTTTTTACAGGGAAGACAATGCTATCAAAATCTGCAACCTCAGAATCAGATTTGAAACGGCTCCTCAATACCAACAAGTGCAATCTTGTTAAAAAGTGCCCTCTTTCTACAGTTAATAACAGATTGAAGGAATTTAATTTGCGAGACTGTGTTGCAAGACGTAAGCCAATGATTTCTGTAAAGAACAGAAAGAGTTATCTGTATCATCAGATGCAATTAAAATCATAACTGTTCATATTGGTCGAAAGTGATTTTTAGCGACAGAAGCAAGTTCAATAGGCTAGACAGTGATGGTAGGCAGTATGTTCGTCGAAGGAAGAATGAAGAATTTAATTCTAGGTGCACAGTTTCAACACTACAAAGTGATGGAGTTTCAGTTTTAGTGTAGGGCGCTATTAATGCCAATGGTCCAGGGCTTATACTTCGCTTGCAAGGTCGAATTAATTCGACTAAGCACATCAATATGGCGACTGAGCATTTTCTACCCTACCTTGGCCATAATTTTGATGATAATCCCATCCTCATGCAAGATAATGCTCCTATTCACACAGCTGGCAATGTCAGATTCCTTGAAGAGCATGATATTCCGTGTTTGGATTGGCTTGCGCAATCTCCAGATTTCAATCCTATCGAAAACATATGGCATTACATCAAACAACAGCTATGCAATGATAAAATTTCAAATCTGGAAGAACTTTAGACAAAAAACTAAAAGGAAGTGGGATGCCCTTTCACTGGAGTACGTAAAATTGTCTGTCTGTGTGTCTGTGTGTGTCTGTGTGTGTTCATTTCGCTACCAAATAACTCTGTCATTTTTCAGTCTACAGACTCAAGATTTGACATAAGGGGTAGTGACGTTTGGGAAGATCTTTTATATTGGTTTTCGGCCAGAAATTTGGCTGTCAAGGGATCAAAGTTCAACGATTTGACCTTTGAAAGCTCTACCAAACTCATCCGCCAAGCACTTGAAATTTTAAATGTAGGTTACTTGAACATGGATTAAGCTTTTTAATTTGATTTGAGCCCAAAACACTAAATGTTAAGGGGTAAAATCAGGGTCAAAGCTAAAAACTAATTGACCACTGCGGTCTCTACAAAATTACTCAGACAATTTTTCGCTTAAACAATCCAAATTTTACATAAAGTGTATTCAGACATAGGGCAAGCTTTTTAATCGGTTTTTGGCCGAAATTTTGGCTGCCAAGATGTCAAAGTTAAAACGATTCAACCTTTGCGGTCTTTAGCAAACTATTAAGCCAATTTTGGGTCTACACATTTGAAATTTTACATAAAGGGTATTCAGACATGCAGCAAGCTTTTGGACGAGAATTTGACTGCCAATATGTCAAAGTTGAAAGAGTTACAGATTCTACTGAACTCCTACGCCAATTTTGGGTCTAAACACTTGAAATTTTAGATATAGGTTACCCAAACTTTTTAATATATATATATATATATATATATATACATATGCACATAAAGTTCTGAATAGTACATAGGGCCCGAGCAAAGCCGGGATAAACTGCTATTATATATATATATATATATATATATATATATATATTACTTCGGCGTCATCATCAAGACCCGAAGCCACTCGAGGATAAAGCTTATGAATGTAAGGTGGCAGTTTACTAGTCATTAATGATGTAAATTGGGCTGAATTTGATTATATTTGGGGCGGCTCAACAAGAGCTTGTTTACATTGGATTTGAAGGCTACCATGTCGTATTCAACCGGGAAGCAGGTCAGCGGAACTATGTTCCACAGGATAGCAGCCCTTGGAAAGAAGCTTTGTTCATGGAATCTGCGTTTACATTTAGGCACAGATAAAAAAAGTAGGGTAAATCGTATATTGTGGTTATAGCTAGTCGAGTATTTTTTTAAAGTTTGGTAGGGAACATAGATTAGAGTTTAGTCGAGCACTTGCCATTAAAATAACGGTAGAGCAGAAGTATATATGTTTATTATAATAAAAGTTTATTTGCTTATTTGTAAGGAAAAAGACAATTCCAATAATAACAAACGTTTTATTTGATTATACGCAATATAATAAGATTAAAAAAAAAAAAAAAACGGTCTTACGTCATATGCTATTATTAAATCAAATTATTAAGTGCGAATCACCAATAATTCCGACTTGTAACAAGTTTTCTGACAAACGTCGCTTATCAACTTCCGGCTCCCAGACCGGAAGCCTCAATCAGCGAGATAGTTTCTGCTTTACCCAATTAAGTGAGAATTAAAATCGGAAGTCAGATTCGCATTCAAAAAATAAATAAATGAAAAGATAAAAATGTAAGTAATTTTTATGGTGTAGTTGTTAATCAATTTCCTGTACAATAATATTATTTTAAAAACATACAAATCTGTGGGCGAAAAAAGTAAAAGCAATGGCTGCCAGCGATTAAATTATGGCATTACATTTCAATTTTAAAAAACTTTAATAAAGTAAATTAATCTTTTTATTCCAGGAAAAAATAACTTTAAGACCAATAATCAGTTTAATTGTTTGATTTTAAAGAAATAATTTGCACGTAAGTAACATCAACTTAAATTATAAAAAATATTTTCCACTTTCTTATTTTGGGTTAAAATTCTAACTTTTAACCTGCTGCCAACTGAAAAACGAAAATGAATCTTTTTAGGAGAATTTAGGACGTGCGATCAGTTGCACATATAAATTTAATGTAAAATGATCACCCATTTTTAGATGGATGTCAAACGAAATAGCGTTTTGAGGTCATATATCAAGATCTTTCTATTTTTTTTTTTGCTGTGAGAGGGTACGGGAGATGAATTGTTTGTGTTTTTTTTTTGAGGAGGAGTTAAAAAAAGGAAGAAAACACTTTATTGCCGCCTGGTTTAAAGTTAGTGGTAGGGGTTATCATTAACATTTAATGAAGCAGCTCTTCTAAACCGTTCCCTAATCATAAGTTCAGGTTGCAGAGCGCCTTTTCCTACCCCCCTCCCAAAAAAAACCCCGCTTATTTAAGCAAACCACCACAAAAAGCGGTTACATTGTTGGTCAGACACTATCCGATCAGAATTTTGGTGATCATTTTACGTTAAATTTATGTACAAAACTGATCACCACGCTAAATTCTAAAATAATTATTTTTCTATGTGTTCTTATTTAATTGCATAAAAGAAAGTAGATCTTCATTTTTGGAAGGTGATTTAACTAATGGTTCTCGTTTACAATAGCATAATTAAATAACAATGTTTATGTTTAAAATAACAATCGATCCAAATCAGTCAATGCACTAATTTTATTTGAATTTTCGAATAAACTATTTAAACTGCCGATCTTAACATTTACCAAATAAAACTAATCTAATCCTGATGTAAGCTATCAATTCTAAATTAGTTACATTTAAATATTTATTTTAAAATATTGGGTAGGAGCTTAACCATATTTTAAACTAAAGAGCATTATTTTTGGAAGCATCATCGTGTATATATATATATATATATATATATATATATATATATATATATATACATATATATAACTACTTAATCTACTCATATAAAATTAATATACGAAAGTATAGATTTATGCGTAAACATTAAGTATTTACTTCAAAAGTGCTCAATACGTAGGTAGAACTAGTTAGTAATTTATAAAATATATATGGCGATTAAGCTACACTACACTGAATATTCCGCATTTCATCAACTCTAGGACTCTTCAGGCTTATGCGCCTGAAGAGTTTTAGAGTGGATGAAACGCGGAATATTCAGTGTAGCTTAATCGCCATATATATTTTATAAATTACTATATATATATATATGTGTGTGTGTGTATGTTTGTGTGTGTGTGAGTGTGTGTATGTGTGTGTGTGTACCCACATTTATTGTATTTGTATATTTTGACAGCAAGTCATATTCAGGCAAATCTGATTGAACACGACAGAATTATTCAGTTTTCACATTTTTGTTTTTGATTCACCGAGCGGTCTTTTTTATTTTTATTTCAGCTGGCATGTTGTATATTATGGCGCCCAAAGGTTGTTGTTCAGCCATATTCTTCTCATGCTCTTTCTATCGGTGCATCCGATCGTCGCCAGGAGCGATTGTTGTTGTTGTAGTTTTCTTTTCCTTTTTCTATAAAACTATAAATACACCAAGCCTCTCGCTCCTGACGACGATCGGATGCACCGATAGAAAGCACTTGAGAAGAATATGGCTGAACAACAACTTTTGGGCGCCATAATATACAACATGCCAGCTGAAATATAAAAGATCGCTCGGCGAATTGAAAATATATTAAAAAAAATGTGAAAAAAAAGAATAAGTCTGTCGTGTTCAATCAGACGTGCTTGAATATATATATATATAATGTAATATAATAATTCTTCCAGTTCCAAAATATCGTAACGAAAAAAACAAAACAAAACAAATGTAAATTGTCCAACTTTTTTCTAAGTTTTTTTAGGTAAAATCTGATGAGTACGTCACTAAATATGCAGCAAAGATTTTGCAAACTTGTCAGTCGCAATACGAAACAATAATGGTTACCTTTTAAAAAGTAATACATGACCAACTGAGAAAACTTGATAGTTGGAACTTGGAGAGTTATTATACTACACTATATATGCTGTGGAACTCAATAAAAAATATATAAAATAAAATAAAAGATTGAGCTTGGACTTTTTTCAAAATTGATATAAACACGAAAAGTAAGTTGAAGAGCTACAAAGAAGGAAAACGCGCGATCTTTTGTGCTCCAGAATTTATTTTCTACATAATCACTCACATCTTGGGCACCACTTTGAAATCTACGAACCCATTGCCTAACTGTGCTGATATAAACTGCATCGGCTTCGTAAGCGTTGAGAGATGCCGATGAATCTTGATCGGTTTAATTGTTTCTGCATGGAGAAATTCAACGTTGCATGTCTTCTGACGCATATCCATGGCAGAGTTTGCTTTCTTAGAGTTTCATCCTGTCAACATCTGGAACAAAAAGGATAACTTTAAGGTCATGAATGCATCAGTTCAGACATCAAAACAATGCAATTTGCAACCCCCTCTGATCCATTCAGGCCGAATAAAAATACGAGGCATTTCTTTTGGAATGCTCCTGGTATATCACTGTTTGACTCGGGTATTTTTGCTATGATTGTAGAATCTTGGACCCAACAACAAAAATGTATTTCTTTTTTTTTTTTTTTTTTTTTTTTTACACAGTGATCACCACTTATCAAGGCCCAGAAGCCACTCAGGGATAAGGGTTATTGCAAGTACATTACGTTAGTGAGGAGATTTGCTGAAATGTTTACTTAAGGGGGCGGTTCATTAGGAATTTGTTAACATTGGACTTGAAGACATCCAAGTTGTAGTCCGGAGGGAAGCAGGCAGACGGAACAGAGTTCCACAGGCGTGCAGTTCTAAGAAAGAAGCTTTGTTCATGGAATCTGCGTTTTGATTTAGGCACAGATATAGAGTGGGGGAAATTTTTCACAGTGGATTCAGCTAGACGGGTGTTTTTCGTGAAAGATTGGCGAGAGGGGACCAGAGATTGGAGTTCAGACGAGCATCTGCCATGGAAATAACGATAAAACAAGGACAGGCTCGCAACGTCTCTTCTGTGGGAGAGAGGTTGCAGGGTAGAGAAAAGGGCATCCCCCACTAAGCCACGAAGTCTATTTTGTACTCTGTCAAGGCAGGACAGGCTGTTTTTAGCAGCTCCTGCCCAGATATGGCAACAGTATTCCATCCTTGGACGTACTTGGCTTTTATATAGATAGAGAATTGCATCCGTAGTGAGATATCTTCTGGAGCGGTAGAAGGATCCCACCATCTTTCCAGCAACCTTGGCAACAGACTTGATGTACGTGTTCCATTTCAGATCAGGAGTAAAGGTCAAACCCAGAAGCTTGTCAAAACACGGGGCCTCACCCAGACGAGAGCCATCCATCACAATTGATGCCAGATGGGGATCAGAGCGTTGATGATGTAAGGATAGGAGTTTGGTTTTGGATGCATTAAAGGTAACCAGCCACGTCTTCCCCCACTGAACCACGCGCTCGAGATCAGAGGAGAGAGAATCAGAGAGAACTTTGTCATTTACAGCCTTTGATGTGTTGCCGTAGATGGTCGTGTCATCAGCATAGATGTCAACGAATGATTTAAGTATGTGTTTAGGGAGGTCATTGATGTAGATCAGGAAGAGAGTTGGGCCCAGGATTGACCCCTGAGGGACTCCAGCATTTATATTGCAGGCCTCCGATTTTTGTCCATCTACCACTACTCTTATGAGCCTACCAGAGAGAAATGATTTAATGATTGAGAAAATATTTCCAGTTATACCGTAGCTGGAAATCTTGTGAAGTAGACCCTTATGCCATACCTTGTCGAAGGCCTTTGATATGTCGAGAGCAATTGCCCTAGAAAGGAAGCCTTTGTCAAGAGATTCACTAATCCTGTGGGATATAACCGTCAGAACATCTGCGGTAGATCTTGCAGAGCGGAAACCATATTGTGTGTCACTAAGAAGGTTATTCCTGCTGAGGTGGTTGACTATTTCTCTATTTAATATGAGTTCCAGCAACTTACTCATAACACACAGGAGACTTATTGGTCTGTATTGAGAGGGAGATGACTTATCACCTGAATTCTTAAATACAGGGCAAACTGATGAGGTCTTCCAGGGAGTCGGAAAGCACTTCTCCTTAAGGCAGCGCTTAAATAGTTTCGTAAGTATGGGAGCAAGTTCTGGTTGAAGCTTTTTTAACGCTATAATTGGGATGCCATCAGGGCCAGTTGCTTTACTGGAATCTAGGTTCTTTATTAGCTTGGCGACCTCATGCACGGATATTTGTATGTTACCTAGCTTGTTCTGTGTTATAGGAGGAAATATGAGGAGTTGATGGCCTTCGTCGCATAGGGTAGAATTAGCTGCAAAGTTCTTTGCAAATAGTTTGGCCTTGTCTGACGCTGACGAGATGACCTCTGGTCCATTGATAATGGTTGGGATAGAACGCACACTTCTGTTGAGGATCCTATTTGTTATTTGCCAAAACTGGTGGGATCCAAGCCGCTGATCAGCTACCTTGGATTTAACAGACTGGGCATATAGCTCTCTTGCATTTTTTATTACTCTTTTACAGTGGTTGCTGGCAGACCTAAAAGCAGCTTTAGTCTCAGTGCATCTATTACGTTGGTAGCTATGGAAAAAGTGATTTCTGTGCGCGATAGCAGCAGCACATTCTGGGGAGAACCATGACTGGCTGTTAGGCTTTTGTTGGAATATTTAGATGGTATGAATTGGTCTATGCCTGCAATTAACCATTCGGTCAGATCTGATACTATAGAGGACACATCCTTTTTAAACATGGAGTGCAGAGGTAAATCAGATATGAATGTACGGAAGCTATCCCAGTCGGCCATAGAGTATCGGTATACAGTACGGTGGAGGGGTACGTCTGGGGGCTTCTTACATTTCGTTTTTATCTTAACTGATACGACGGAGTGGTCGGAGGATCCTAGAGGAGAATGAACGGAATATGAACATAGCTCAGGGGAAGTTGAGAGAAAAAGGTCTAAGAGGCTTGCATATTGACCGGGTGTATCGGGCACACGGGTGGGTTCGCGAACAATCTGAGTGAGATCATAAGCAATGGCAAAATCATGACAAAACCTCCCCTCATCGTCTGTCTTATTTGAATGGGTCAGCCATTCCACGTTATGGACGTTGAAGTCACCACATATGTGGATGTTAGCCGAGGGATGTGAAGACAGTATGTGGTCTATTTTCTCAGATATGCTCTTAAAGATAGTAACTCCGCTGTTGTGGGGCCTATAGAGGGCAAATATAAATGCAGTGGTGTTAGCAAGTGCAACCCTGAAGCACATAAATGGTAAATTAGGATCTTCTCTAGAGATATCCCTGCCACACGGGAAGCCATCCTTAATGTAGGCACATATTCCATGCCCATGGCGATCTTGGGGGTCAGATTTAGCTGTTAAATTTGAGTATCCGTTAATTATGAACTCATCTAGGGAAGTGGTCGGCCCTATCCCAGTTTCACTTAGAAAGAATATGTCCGGTTTCGTCTCCTGTAATTGGGTTTCAACCTCTGGAAGGTTGGAACGTAGACCCCTGATGTTGGAGAAGGAGACCTGGTAGTAGGGGTCTACGCTGGAAGATGGGGTTCTAGGTTTAATCGATTTTTTATTCTGGAGATACTTCATGTTGAGGTTTAAGGATTTGTGGAATAGGTCGGCATACTTGGTTAGAGCAGCACAGAGAGGGAAAGTAAAAGAGAAAAAGACAGGAAATTTATTTTTTGTAGCACACGAAAAGGTAAAGCCGTAACAATTACCCACTAGTATGGCATCGAGAGGCCCCACCAGAGACTACTGCATGGTCCAGATCCACTCACCAAATGGCAATACAGCAGTCCCAGTACTTTGCGCCTGCTGATAGGACAGCCTCCTTAGTGGTTAATCCAAGGTTCGGGTCCCTGACTATCAGGCGGATAACGTCAGCCCAGACAAACGTTTACCTCCAGCACCCTTACTAGTGACATGGCCACAAGGACAGATAGAGACAGAAAAATTTCCGACATCTCAGACTACTGGTCACCAAGTACTACCGACCTTTAAGCAGCTTTTTCTTCACCCTTTGTCAGAAAAATCACTCATTGAATGAGGACTGGATGAAAAAATAGGAGAAGCGAGAGTTACTGGAGCTGCCGATAACACATCCACTGTATTATCTACTCTCCATTTCTATTTAATCTCTTAAAAGAAATTGCGTCTTCTTCAGAATACTATTACGCTGGTGACATTTTAAAATAATAACCGACAGAGTAATATATTATAATATAACTATTAAGACCTAAGATTAAAATATCCATAATTCCTCTATATAATTCATATAGCAGAGAATCAGATTAAATAAGTTAAGGTACCGTTTTCGATAAATACAATAATATAAATTACTCAGACCAATGCAACCATATAATTATTCCATTTGTCTTTGAACCTCAAATTAAATTTCTTAACAATGGAGTATCAGGTACGATTATCTAAAGGCTTTGGTATGACGAGATTGAAACTTGTTACGTACTGGGTGTTATTTTAGAAGGTACCAAATATGAGAGTATGTTACGTTGTTCTTATTTAGATGACGACATATATTTGTTGTTATTCATGTTAGTAAGAGTCTTAGAATGATAGCGACAGTCCTAAGTTGTTAAGTGTTGTGAGATACGAGTATTATATATATTCATTGTGAGTGTTCATATTGTTGAGATATAGAGACAGGTCTTATATACAACGAGACAGACAGGTAGGGTACAGATTACTACAGGAGCACCAAGCCTGTAATTCAATGAGAAGAGATTTACTAATATCTTGATAGATAGACCGAGAGTGTGTTTGGCATTTACGTTTACAGTTGTACATTCTTATAAACACAAAGTTCATATTAATACAATTTCACTTTACCTTTGTTTTGGTAGAATGACACAGCACAAGACGGCAGTTATAAAAACATATGATGATACGTTTATTTCTTCGACCGGTCGGACATGATTCTGTATTTCAGGGGTTCAAAGTTGTTTACATGGTTACCTCTAAAACCTCTCGCTTCCCAGAGGGTGCCTTAACTCTTCTAGCTTCTCCCGTCTAACTCCTCTCGGTTCTTCCAACTGACTCATCCTGATTCTGACTTATCTAACTAAATTCATAACTGCACGACCAGCACGTGCCTCTCAGACACATGGCATGACATGCCCCCGTGTTTAAGCATGCATTGTTATTCACATGTTTCTTACAAAGCCGACCCTCTAACCTAATTTTCGTAACCCACTTTACAAATAACATTTTTCATTGTCCGTTTTTAAATTCCTTATTTTAATTTTCATTTTTATAACAGAAACAAAATTCATCATTACATTCCTTTTCCAATAAACAGATATCTACCTATTTTGTGTGAGCTAAACAATAGCAATTTCACATTCTTTGTTTTCAATAATATTCTGTATTTATTTTAACTTATGATTGAAATTCTCAATTCCAAATCTAGCTTCGCAAGTTCGAATCATTGACTATTCTATTTCATATTTACTCACTTACAAGAACAGGCTGCTGTTGTTGTAACATTTGTTGTTCTGGTCAATTAGCGAAAACTCTTACAATTATATCAAGCTTTTCTTTGAAATTTTGTAATCTGTTGAAAATAAAAGAAAATGTTGCCCTTTGAAAAGATTAAAGTAATGCAGTTTGAAAATCATTCGGTTCCATTAATAGCCAAACGCACTTAATATTAATCAACGTTTAACTTTTACAGTTTAAATAAAAAATTTAGCAAAATTCAATCAGCTTTTAAAAACAAATAGAAAGTTCACCACGTTAACAATTATTTACGTACCTTTTTTATACTTAACCTTACATTGTAAAACACACTTTTCATTTGATATTGTTTTATCACAAACGAATCTAAATGTCTAGACACTCCTATGTCTTTTTCTCAATTAAATCGCACATCTTGGCAAGCAGTTTCATAATAAGTCACCCTATTTACCTATATCGTTTATCGATTTGACCACTCCTTCACTCAAAAGGCAAAAATCAGCGCCGAAGTTGGTAAAGCGGACTCCGAATCACGTAAAGCCCATTAGCAGCGATCACCACCTGAGAAATTGTTCGTGGCGTTCGACGTGTCTCTAATCGAACTTACTCTACAATCGATTTCTTTTAATCCGAAACGATCACGTGACAAGGGCTAAAATGTGAGCAGACAAAAACAATTCAAAATCAAATGCACTCTTCTTTGTTTCCAAATACGATATCGATCGGATCGATTTTTCACCACAAATCGATTTCGTATTATACATCAGAAACTGTTTTGTCCATAACGCATCAGGCGTGTGTGTGTTTGTGTGTCCGTGTGTGTGTGTCTGGGGGTATTTAAATCTGTGTATGCGAATATAGGTTTAAGTATGTGTGTGTGTTAATATGGTTGAGCATGATTATCTGTGTATGTGTATACATGGTATGCTTGCATGCTATTTAGTGATTCAATTTATGTATGCATCGTTCGTATAGGAAAATAGTAGATGCTGTTTTACGATGCACGTGCGAACTTTATCAACGGATGCCTTACTAGACGGAGAATTATGGACATCACGAATTCACCCAAAATATTTATTAAAGTGACAGAGCCTTTTGAATGTGTAATTGTCGTGTCCCAAATGGATCCCTAAGGAAGATGCGGACGCGGATATGGGCTAGAAAAAAAGGCATGCGTATTGAGAACAAAACAGAATATACAGAGAACAACAGTCGTAGCACATAACGCAAATATGGCATACTACGAAGTACATATACCACCACTATCACCACGAGAGTCGGTACCTCTCGGTCTGTTTATGTATTGTTTATGGCTAATCCCCCACAACAGTAACAGGTTTGTGAAAATTAATTTGCACTCAAAAAACAAAACGTTGTACATAGAAAACAACTGGCAATTCCTGCTCTTTATACCACAATGATTTCTCATTTTTTATTGATAATGTTTATCTAAGTCTTTATTCTTAAATGGATTTATCATATGTCATTATATGTGTCTGTTTTAATATAAATTTCTTCTTCAGACACACATAACCCCCCCAAACAAAAACAAGGTAATTGCCATAAACCATTAATGCATGTAACAGTATATATATATATATATATATATATATATATATATATATATATATATATATATATATACTTTGGCATCGTCATGAACAGATTAGACAGTAAATCCAGGAAAATATTAACATTGTTCCAAGGAACATACAAATACCCGTGTCCTCATAGTATTATCGGCCTAGCGGTTTAAGAAGTACGGATATCTCAGAGGTTAACTATCAACATTGTGCTACTAGTCTGAGCACCTGGCAAAATATGCTGAATTCTTAGAATGCAAACGTCATGATGGTACGTAAACATCAAGAAACAAGAATCAGCAGAACAACATCTATCACGAAACTGTCCAAGCATTTTGGACAAGAGTGTCTTATAAATGAAAAAAAAATTGCTATAGAAATAGACCAAAAGAGTCACCAAAATATGCCAAGAACTTCCATTATAAAATACTGGAATAATATGTAAAGCATTAACCTTCGAAGTATTTTCGGCTTGATTATATAGATAAAGAAGTGACTATATAGATAAAGAAGTGACTAAACAGAGAATTGTTCAGCTGTGATCAAGAAATGATTATAATGGCTCTCCAAGGTTAAGGCTTGATGGCCAATGCTTTTAAAAAGATGAGTGGTCTCAGTAATGACAAGACGTGCAGGTTCTGACACAGAGAAATAGAAACTGTGAGCTACATGACATCCAACTGTAAGATTTTATACGATGCGATACAATATGTAATGTAGCCGGTAGGTGTATATAACAATATTGTCAGTGTATATTTAATGAGTCTATTAACTTATGAGCGTGAAACAATATGTAATGTAGCCGGTAGGTGTATATAACAATATTGTCAGTGTATATTTAATGAGTCTCTATTAACTTATGAGCGTGAAACAATATGCAATGTAGCCGGTAGGTGTATATAACAACATTGTCAGTGTATATTTAATGAGTCTCTATTAACTTATGAGCGTGAAACAATATGTAATGTAGCCGATAGGTGTATATAACAATATTGTCAGTGTATATTTAATGAGTCTCTATTAACTTACGAGCGTGAAACGTTCTGATATGTGATTCGTCTCGTGTATATTTATGACAGTACATAAAACATTTATGCTCGTCTTTACCGTGTTGTAATGGTTGTCTAGCATTATTTATAGTGTGTTGATGTGTGTATGCATATACTAACAGTTTGTCGAACGGGTGTTGTGACCTAATCCCCTATGGTGGTTGAATTTTACATTAATAACGTTTATAATAGAGTTGAGCTGGAGCGTTTATTATTTGAACAATCCAGCACAATTTTTTTGCCTTGCTGACCCTATTTGTTTGGTCCATGACGCAAACCATAACAAGCAAAAATAACTTCAGCCAAGCGAATTTGAGATTGATAATAATATATTGATACTAATATTGTTTTGCTAATAAAACCATATAATTCGAGAGAATGGTAGTGAGTTATGCTGAGTGAAATACATGGCCCTGAGGTCATCCTCCCAAGGTCTTGCCGGCGAGAGAACCACCTCGATGGAAAAGTACCCTAAAGGAGTGATTATGTACGCTGGGTACTGAACTGATCAGAAAAGAAGGGAATATGACGCAGCGATCACCAATTGACTAGAATTGACCTGAGAGCGCCATATACAATCCGTCACTCCATTATATAAGCTTGTGCACGAGCAATTTTGAACAGAGTTTAGATTTTGGAGTAAAAAAAACAAAAAAAAAAAACGAGTCTCGATAGAACAGAGCCTGGAATGAGCTCCTGACCGCTGAGCCGTATGCTCAACGCTGAGTGTACTCCAGTCATCTGTTCTCCTTCTAGCGAGCCGCAAGACCATAGGTTGAGTACCCCTGTCATATTATGGTTCTTAGACGAAAATAGATTCGTTACTCAAGAATATCTCCCAACTGCCAAACTCAATTCATAACATCGACGCTTATCCCTTACCATCGTATAAGTCAACTGATGGCGACAACATCAAAAAAGAAAGAATTGACTAACATCTGTGACTGTTGATTATGCCACAACTATAAGAGAATTACGATACATGAAATGAGTATTTCTTCGAACGGACTATTGTCGTAATGATTTCAAGCACCCTTTGTACCATTGTATTATAACAGACTTTGTAATGAGATAGTTTGCCCGCTCATATATCCTGCAGTTGTAGAAAACTATCAACGTCTTCATTGGTGTTTTTCTTAATTGCTGTACAGAGTAATATGCCTTCAGTTGTAGGAGCCTGACCGACTTTGTATATTTATCTTAATATCTACTGTCCAGGAATTCTTATTTCTTTATCAAAATAAATAAATGAATGAAAAATGGAGAGATATTAAAATAAAAACAATATCATTAGAATTAGGTTAAAATATAAATATTTTGCATTTTCAGTCTCAAGTAATATTTTTTTATTTATTATTTAAGAAAAAAAAGAAGCAACAAAAAATAGGAGAAAGGCATGAACCTGATATTGGCTTCGACCCCCAAGTAACTTTGACTATAAGAGACTTTTTTTTATTGAATTTTTGTTTTGAGTTCTAAAAGATTTTCAACAAAAAGAATGAATTGTTTTCACTGAAATTTTGTCCTTAATCATGAAAGATAAAAAAAAATAAATACTTAAAAATACTTATCATCTGTTGATGAGAAATCATGAGCGGATTTTAAACACAAAACTTACAAACAAATTTTCTGTCCAAAAATGTATTTGTAATTGTAAAGTTTGCTGCTGTGTGTACTCTGTTACGTTTCCTTTTTTTTAAATGACATATCGACAAATATGCATATTTACATTTCTATCCTTTTCCTGTATTTTCAATACATTTTTATATTTTAATGTATTAATTTTAATTGTTTAATTGTTACGAAAAAAAAACAAAAAAAAACGAGCGTACAGATTGACTTGTTTTAAAATGTTTCCTCAATATATATATATATATATATATATATATATATATATATATATATATATTAGCAAAAGTACCCGTCTTTGACTGGGTTCAAAAAAAGCCTAACTCTGATTTATGAAAGTATGATAGGTTATGAAAAGGAAGGGTTGTAAAGAGATAGCTTCGAATTCTCTCTCTCTCTCTCTCTCTCTCTCTCTCTCTCTATATATATATATATATATATATATATATATATATATATATATATGTGTGTGTGTGTGTGTGTGTGTGTGTGAATGGATCAGTAAAATTATTACTGGCTCTTATCCTGACTCTAGTTATTCATGATCGTTTCATGGCAAACATATTTGGAGATAAGGTCGAATATCAATGTTTTGTGAAACTTGAACGGAAAGGAACACAGATCACTGAGGTTTTGGAAAAAGGTTTACGGAACTGTTGTCTCAACTCCACCAAAGATTACAGTTTATAAGTTGATTCGGCGATTCAAAGGAGAAAGAGGAATATCCACGCTTGGGAAAACCAAGAACCTAAAAGAAAAAAAAAATTTTGAAAACATCGAGGCTGCTCAAAATTTAATTGTAAAAAAATCTGCGAATAACGGTTAATCTGATAGCTGGATTTCTTACCATTTCTTATTTGATTCTTCATGGTAATTTGGGGTTGAGCAAGATTTCAGAATAATGGGCAATTTCTTGAAAAATTATCATGAAAGATGAAACTTGAAATTACTAGAATGAGCCTGGATAAATAAAATAAAAAAACAAAAACAAAAAAAAAAAAACAATTAAAGTAATGCGCCCAACATGGATCTTCTGAACCAATCAAGTTCAAATCTCGAAAGTCGGCTCAAAAAGTGATGGCCATGATTTTCTGTGATTCAGAGTGTGTGATTATACTGAAAATTAAAGAACAGCATCTGGAGTTTACTATGCAGTGGTTTTAAAGAAACTAAATTATGCTTTAATCAAAAACAAAAAGGGAAACTGGTTTTCTGATGACAAAGCACAAGCCGCATGGGTACAGGAAAGGGAATAGTGTGCTGAGGTCTGCGCCCTATTGGCGTTGCTTTCTTGGTCACCTTCCGTCCTCCAGAATAAAGTTTCTGTTGTCTTCTCCTCTCACCACTCCCTATCGTACACCACCCTGCCAAGCGGCACGGTCGCCTACCAGCTGCTCTCAGCTGCTCGGGTCGATGCCTATCAATTTCAAGTCGCTTTTGCATACTTTCATGTAGCTGAGAACCGGATCACCCTTGAAACGCTGTCCTGTTGCCAGCTTGCCCTACCAGACGGCCTTTGGGATACGGACGTCATCCATTCGATGGACATGACTCAGCACTGACAGTGGAGGAGATGCATGCTGTAGCACTCAGCACACCCCAGCATCTCAGTGTTGATGACCCTGTCCTGCCGTTTAATGTCCAAGGTATGATGCAGAAAGCGGGGATGAAAGCTCTCCAAACGGCTTTCCAGCTGGACATAGGTGGCCCAGAACTCACCTCTGTGGGAGAGCCTGCTGAGCACACAACCCTGATTTTGGTGTTGAGAGTCAGTTGGCTGTTACTCCACCCTCTCTTACTCAGATTAATCATCACAACTGTGGCTTTGGCGATGATTTTGTCAATGTCACTCTCGAGAGATAGGTTGCTGGTGATGGTGGCATCGTCAGCAAACAGACACTTCCAATTCGAAAGAAAAGAGATTTGAAAACAAAATCTTATTTTTTTTCATAATTTTTCAAAACAGTTAACCTGACAAAAATTCTTAATGATTAATGAAGGAATTGTCATGATATCTTTGGCCTTTGTTGCTGTTGCAGAAGAAATTTTCCTCATCCTGATTTTTAGAGACGAACCGAGCATAAACCGAAAGCTGGGGAAAATTTGCAGTGTCTATTGTTTCATCAAGCTGGATGGTTAAAAATGGAGATAATTTGATTATCTCTATAACCTGAGATTTTATATTCTGCGACATGTTATCGATGTGTTGTTTAACTATGATGTCCAAAAGACTTATATGGTGTAGTTTTTTGACGCTGTTCTAATCCAGAACAAATCGAGCAGCCTCTATGATACAAGGGTTAACAAACTTTTCTCCAACTGCGTGTGACTTCTGCTTTGCAATAAGAAGGGAGATCTTATATGATGCCTAGGCGACATTATTAAGTTGAAACAGAACTTTGGTTTCATGGTTCAACCTAGACCGTTTCAGCTGGTGTTCTATGATTTTGAAGTATGCCAAATTCTTGTTGGTCAGTTCCGGATGAACCTTGATGGGGGGGTCCTTCAGCTTCAAAGGCTTCATGCTTTCATTAGCAAGTGTTTTCTTTCAGATTACCTACGAGTTTTGTCTCAGCGTTGCCTTCTCATTTATAGTTAACAATCAGTATGCCATTGCTAACTATAAATGAGAAGGCAACGCTGAGAGAAAACTCGTTGTACATCTCTAAAAATAAGGTTGAGGAGGAGTTCTTTTGCAGACCACTAACAACAGGAACAAAGGCCAAAGATATCATGAACTTAGTGTCCAACTTCTTCGAAAAAAAAAAAAAACTCTTATGTGCTGTCTGTACTTATCTCAAAGTTTCCTTAGAAACAGTGATCCACATCATCAACCATATGAAGGAGGGACTGTTTTGTATATTGAATTCTGCCCATCTGTACGTTGGTTGTCAAATGGCAATGTTCTCGCTTCTGTATTTGAACTTTTTGATGAATTTCAGATATTCTTTGAGCATTTGTTAAATAAAATAAAATAAAGGGACATTCAAGTTTAGTCTTGCTTACTTGACAGATGTATTCCAAGCTTTGAACAGCAAGCAATTACAGGGCTTAAATACCACAATTATAATGCTACCGATGTCATTAATGCTTTCTTCGACAAGTTAACTCCCTAAAAGAGAAACGTTGAAAGGGGTAATGTAGCTTTCTTTTCGCGTCTGACCGAGGCCATCGGAGAAGAACCACTTGCTGAGGAGTTGAAACAAGTGATCAAGGAATACTCGATAATCATCCAAGAAGTGTTCAAAAGTTATTTTCAAGAAGCTAATAGAAATAAACATGTCCATCTGACACTTGCATGCAATCCTTTCTAATACAACGTAGATGACTTTCCTGATTAGATTCAAGAAGATTTCTTGGAACTCATCAACAACACTGCAGCCATAGAGGAGTTCCAGGAACAGCAACAATTTACCAGGTGTAACTGCTGGGCCAAAATGCTCTCTGCTTTTTTTAAGACAAGCAAATTTGCTTTGAAAGTACTCATTTCTTTCTCATCCACTTAATCCTGCTAGACTGATTTCTCGACTCTCCTGGTGATAAAAATTCAAAGCAAGAAACATGTTTAATGCTGAAGAAGACATACGAATTCCTTTGAGCCGTACAGATTCTCGTTGTGATTTTCTTGTATCAGAAAAAGCAGATACATTGTTCATATTATATGTTAATATTGCCATGGTTGATAAACATTAACGAGGGTAAAAAATAAATTTAATTTTTCTCTGTTGTGATTCATATTTTAAAAATTAAATATGTTTGCGATTTTTTTAAAAATTGATACGTGGTTAGGAAGATTATAAATGATAGAGGTCTATGGCAGGTTTGGTACTGCTACAAGGGTTCATGGAATAAAAAAGTAAAAAAAAAACATAATGTCATACCTGCGTGTGATTAATACAGCATGCGAATTTGATCGTTTCTCCCCCCCTCAACTCAGTGCCGAGTAGAGGAAAAAAATTCCCCACTCCGCAAACTCTCTTAGAAACGATCTCGATTCGAAAACGTTTTTAAGGTGTTTAATGCGACTTCACTTAAAAAAGAAATACTCTGATCGATTTTTTTAGTATCGATTTTTTTATCCGAAAATGGTCAGATGACACCAACGCGTACTGAACAGAAAAAAGAGACAACTCAAAATCAAGTGTCTCTTTTTTTATTTGTCTCCAAATACTGCTTTGAGCGAATCGATTTTCTGTCAAAAGTGACAGGACAGGATAAGTCAGAAATGTTTCTGTCCATAGAGAATTAGGTGATTATGGTGATGCGTGTTTAACTATGTGTATTCATGTGTGCGTTTCTACGTATTAATGCGTATGTTTACATATATATTTGTATATTTTATAATTTTAGTACATACACACCTCCCTCTTCTTCTCTCTCTCGTAATGTATATATTTATATACGTTTATATATATATATATATATATATATATATATATATATATATATATATATCGTAGATAGATATATCAATAGATAGAGTAGGAGATTGAGGATGGTTGGAAATGTGTTTCCCATTCACCGACTGTCATTTTCCCAACCCGTTCCCAGATAGTGAGGATCAGCAAGTCTCACTTCTTGATCTATTCTTGACGACATTGTTCGAAGCTTGTAGAACTAATGCTCACAGCCTGACAAATTTATAATAACGATCAAACTCTAAGCTGAAATCTGTTCTCAAAACTGGTTGATTGGATATCCGTCAGAGATTACACCAGAGACGCCCTATGTATCGCGCAGTATTTAACATTCATAGTAAAGTACCTCAGACTGAGAAGATATTCGTCTAGTGCCTTTTCTTCACCTCAAAGGATGTTTAAAAATTCTAAAAATCTAAATACAACGACTTATAAAGACGTTCCACGTGAAGTGCTTACATAACACTATGCATTGTTTCAAAATTAGACATTCAAATCACCAGTGCATCTATTTATATAAAGGCAGGTCGATTATTTGTCTATTTTTGTATGTACGACTAAAACTGAGAAGCTACTAAATATGCTTATTGTAAAAAGCTGCTACAACATCCATATCTTCCTTGGCCTTTTGGTCAAGATTCTAAATTTTACCCATCTTGGAGAAAAAGAAATACAAACTAACCTCCATCCCTTACCCACAAAAATTTCTTTTCTCCATTCACCCCCATCTAGAGGGCATCCCCACCTAGAGACTGACCCGCAGAAGCGAGGTTCCTTTTACAAACCTAGTGGAACGGGCAGTCTGTCAACTAGACGGGGTTGGGAGGGTCCTACTAATCACCTTTTGTTTTTTCTTCCCTCGCCCTCGACACAAATGAATTATTGTACCATTTTATTGTTATCTTTTTTGTTTTTACACGTCAATAAAAAATGTTTTAAAAATTGGGAGTTAAGTAGGACGTCCCCAAATATGAAAGGGTGAATGCGGTATTATGGTGAAAGAAGATACTAGCTGGGAGAAACTTTTGACTTTGTTTAGTTCTGGAGTGACAAGGATGACCAACGACCCCCAAAATCCCCCCTTTTGAGTTGGCCATGTGCCTAAGTTTTTTGTTCATCGTTGATTTTGACTGTATTTTTTTAACATGAATAAAAGATTTAATATCTCAAAGTGTAGTATCTGTTCTTCAGATGCTGCACTTCTATTTCTTGTTCTCTTTCAGTGGAGGAGAAATCCTTCACGACTGAGACAATTTTTATTTTTGTACATTTTCTCCACGTTTAAAAACGACCCCGGTGTCTCTGTCCCGTGGGGAGGCATAGTAAATAGGTACAACATCCATCCACAAGGGGTCACCATGAACAAAGTCTCTGAGAAGAGCCAGAAAAGGTATTCTCCCCCATTCTCACTTGGTTGCTGTAAACAAAACCGCACACGTTGATGACTTTTTCTTTCTGTCTTCCTTTATTTATCTTATATTGAACTAGCCACCAGAAACAGAGAAGGGGATTCTGAGGGGAGAGGTATGTTAAAAGAAATAACATGATTGGGGATGTGTATAGTGAGAGGTTTTCAAATGAAATATATGACGCGTCTTTTTTTAACGCATCTATTTTTTTTTCGTCAACGTCAACAGGCAATTCTCAATAACCATGATAGTTGTACATAAATAAAAAAACACCATCAACCTATAAAAAAAATTCAGCATCCGTAATCTTTAAAAAAGGGGAAAAAATCACCATGCATAAATAATACACCGGAATATGACCGGGGAGTACATCGACTGAAACTTAGTATAACTATGAATACTAACGTTGATAAAGAGAATCACCTGAAGGAAAACGATATAACTATTTTTATTATTAGTTGTGTTTGGCGTTTTTCTTTTTTGTGTTTCAAAGTCTGAAATTTAGAACATTTTGATTGTGTTAGATGTAATCGATAATAAGTCATACCTTAGAATCGGCAAAAATAAATCTGATTGTCTTGAATATTTGTTCGATATTTGTATCAGTGAGAAGCTTCGTGACATTATTTGGATGCGGACCGTGTTGACATCTTCGTGACAGGTATCCGCTTAGGGATAAATTAATTATTTATTTCATTTTGAATTGTCCGCCCTAATATGCTACTAAAATTTTAGTCGCTTGAGATCATTTTTTTCTTTTCTTTATAGAAATCGTTCCAGACGAGGCATGAAGCCACACCGTAAGGAGCTAAAATGGCCTTTTGGTTAAGATCAACGTGTAGTATCTATTCTTCAGATGTGACACTTCCATTTCTCGTTCTCTTTCAGTGGAGGAGAAATCCTTCACTACTGAGACAATTTTTATTTTTGTACCTTTTCTCAACGTTAAAAAACGACCCTGGTGTCTAACTCTGTCCCGTGGGGAGGCATTGTAAATAAGTACAATAAATCTGCTACTTCAAGGTCAAAAATCAAACCAGGAATACGTGTTAGATGGATAGCCACTGATCCCGAATTTAATAGAGGTATATTGATTTAAATCGTCGGTTAATCAGGTTTCAGTTGGTTTGTCTTTTTTTCCTTGATATTCATGTTTTCAGGTTATTAAATACTACACAACAATGCATATTGTAGACGATTAGTTAGATATGATTAGTTCATCAGAAATTACTCTTTCACCCAAATATATGGAAAACAGTTTTGGACCATCCATTTTCCAAATGCATTAAACCAAAAATAAATGCAAATAGGATTTTAAGTTATAACTGATTCTATCATCCGTGGAGGTGTTAATTTGGCCAATATTGAACTGCCAGTAAGCGTCACAAACCGAAGGATCAATTGTAGAACATACATAGTCTGGCTTCATCTAAAACATATTTTATACTTAAGGATGACGCATGAAGAAAATACAATATAAAACCCCTGGTTTCTCCTCGATATTAAACTACAATAGACCCGATTACATCGTTGACCAGGGTATCCATTAGACAAATACTGCACCTCAGTTCATCAATTGAGCAGTTTATTAGTTACCGGTGCGAACAACAGGGTAGAAAATCCGAGTTCAATTCCCGTTAATTCGATGGTCTTCACCTTCTAACCCGTCAAATAGCACTTCGTCTTCAATCGTCTTTTGTAACAGGTTTTCTGTTTAGACAATAAATGACCCACTAAAGTGTTTATATGTTGCAGAAGAGTCGGACAAAAGCCAAATGAAAGAAATGTTGGCGAATAATAATTGATGGCATCAATTTATCTTGTCACGGTTTTTCAATTACTTTCCGCGTGTCACCAAGGGTCAAGTATCTCGCGTTTCTCCACTTGTAGTCATATTCCATCTCTTCCATTGTCTCTCTCTTTCTCTCTCTCTCTCTCTCTCTTTTCCTACCCACTTTGCGCTTATGTTCATTAAATACGACGCTTGTGACGTCAAACAGATGATGTACAGCATCTTTATAACTCTATACATCATTGTCTGTTTTTTTTTTATTTCCATAAGAATACTCAGAATCCACTAAAAGCATTCACATACAATGACGCCATTAAAAGCAAATTACGCAAAAAAGCAACAAACATTTAAAGAATTTCATGAAAACCGATTTATTCTTAAGATGAGTCCATTTCGTCTACGCGTTTAGTGGTAAAATTGATATTACAAATTCAATCTTGGCAAATCGACGAAAACGTTATTTCAACTTGTAGCGTGACAAACTAACGAAATATTATTTTAATCTGTAGCGTGACATTACAATACAATGTTATTTAAACCCATAGTGTGAGTGACTAGAAAATTTTATTTCCACCTGTACTGTTAGAAACGGACGAAAAAAAAAATCCAACCTGCAGTATGACATCGATAAAAATATATTCATGTTAAGCAAGCTTTCAATTCAATTATGTGCGATATTACATTGCTAATTAACCCTTTTTGTTCTCTACTTTTAGTCAGTTGGTTGGTTGGTTGTTTTTGTTTTACGGCATATCAACCCTTTTCGGGTTATTTAATGCCGAATCCAAAGATTTTGAAGAAAATTTTTTTTAATAGAATATATTTGTTGTTTTGACGTCAGTTTCTATTTAACCCATAGTTAGGACCCTAACAGGTACTACCACTCCGGGTCAGAGTGAACCTGGGAGAAATGGCAATTAAAGGGTGGCTTCACACTCCCCAAAGCCCACAAGCTGGGGCCTCACCACTGGATATAGTTTAAGGTCATATCCAGGACCACCTTTAGTCAGAGATATTTTTGACAAATGAATTATGCTGATGTAGCGGTTTGAACGTTATTGACGCCAAATTATTTCGGAAAGCTATTTCTCGATGCGTATTACCAGAAAAAAAAATGATAATTTTAATTTTGTATTAATTTTGCACAATGGACCTGTACTTGATTTTGCCTCCAGACAGGATCAACGGTTTGATCACTGAAAAGTCCGGCTTATTTAACATCATGGTATAAAATTTCTAACAATATTTGTTCCGGCCATTCTTTATATCTTTTTTTTTTTTAAGCGCCTCCATATTGACCCCCCCATATTTTCGTTGTCGTTTTCGTGCAATTACATGGCCGTATTAGTGCTGACGATTTCCCATAATTCTCTCTGAGATTGACGTAACGATTGTACGGTAGTGAATGATCGATATGTGGAGTCTACTAATGTAACGTTGCCGTTACATACAGACAAGAGGAAATAAATAAATAAATAAATAAATAAAACTCCGAGTCGGCATTTTTTCTTTCTCAACAAAAGTTGTTTTTAAAATTACCATTATAATTGTTTCGACCACATCTAAAAGTCTCTCGCCATCGTCCGTTTCGCCCAGTGTACACTTTTCTTCTACGATCTCACGCCGACAATAGCCAGCCATTTCTCGCCTTTTCATTTACACGTCCATTTTCTTCAATGTCGCACTTTGTTTCTGCCTTGAGCACGTGCTGTATTTTTCTCTTCTTTTTCCTCTTATACACGCGTACACTTCCTACTTTGCATATGCGCTTATTTCGGCTACTGCTGCTACTGCTAATTTACCCGCAAGCCAGCTATCCTTCACTGCCGCCGACATCTTCCCACGACTCATATGTCCTATGTTACACTAAGACTTGAAGACCAACGCAACATACCCTCCTACTTTCTGCTCCCTATGCTCATTGCTTAGTAGTCACGTGTATTTTTGATTTAAGTATAGAATAAGTTGGCAAGTATAGAAGCTTACTTAGATATTGTTGTATATTGATAAAGGTTTTCACGAAAAGCACATGTCTAGCTGAAACCACTATCAATAATTTCCCCCATTCTTTATCTGTGCCTAAACCAAAACGTAGATTCCATGAACAAAGCTTCTTTCTTAGAACTGCACATCTCTGGAACTCTCTTCCGATTGCCTGTTTTCCATCTGACTACAATTTGGTTGTCTTCAAGTCCAACGTAAACAAATTCTTGATGAACCGTCCTCTGAAGTAATCCAATTTACCAAATTTCCACTTCTAACGATTACTATATTATCTCATTTAATACTGTACACTCAGTAACCCTTATCCTCGAGTGACCTCCGAGCCTTGATAAGTGAAGGAGAAAAATTTCTACAACGCGCTGTTTTTCTAGTAAACAAGGATATTTGTCTACATACATGCGCATGTTTACATGCTGACCTTAGTAATCTCGTCTCTTCTTTTCATCGTCGCTCCTTTTCACAATCGCCGTTTCATGAGTGATGTGTCGTCTAATAATCGGCGATCACCTCGACTCATTCACTGAACGAATAAACAACTCATACATTGCTGAGTTTTTCAAGGTTTCATTGGAGATATTTACTTATGAAGAGAAATTACATAACTAATATTATTCTCTTCTTAACTAATTTTTTTTAACTTGAGAGACGCAGATGAACAGAGACGAGGTAACGTTCAGCTTAGATTATTTCTATATCATTTGCGTGTCCGTTCGCTTTACTTCCAACGGAGAGACTGAAGAGAATTAAAAAAAAAAGCACAAAATTCTCTTGCTTGAAAACGTGCCATCATGTTATACGGTGATTGTTTGATTTTTGTTATGCCTACAGATCTTGACCCTTTAGCCGCTTATACGTCGCGTAACCTGTCTCTGGGTACAATTCTGTTTGCAACTAGGTTATCCTGACATGTACTAATGTGATTCTTGTCAAATTTTACACTAACTAACTTAACTGGTACTATTTGTTCAGGGTTCTAAATATGTAACACTAATAAGGGTAGGTTAGGAAAAGTCAATAATTTGTAAATAATCAAAAACAAAGAAAACCAGTATGTTTTTCAAAGAAGTCACTACTTATCAAGGCCTGTACGCCAATCGAGGACAATGCTTTATGTGTGCACAAGAGACATTTGGAACAATAGCATAGTAATCGTTAGTAGTGAAAATTTGGTATAATTTGTAAAACTTTTTATGTTAGACTTGAAGCGGATAATATTGTAGTCAGCTGGAAAGCAGACCAGCGGAACAGAGTTCCACATGCAGACAGACGCTTTGTTTATGGAATACACATTAAGATTTAGGCACTGATAGTGAATGGGGGAAATTATTGATACTGGTTTTAACGATCCGAATGTTCTTTGTTAAAGTTTGGCAAAGTGAGGGAACATTGATTGAAGCTCAGACGAGCACTTTCCATGAAAATAACGATAGAGCAAAGACAGGCCCACAATGTCTCTTCTGTGGGAAAGAGATTGCAGGCATGAGAAAAGGGCATTATCTACTAGGTTACAAAGTTGGTTTGGAACTCTGTCAAGGCAGTATAGGGCGCTCCGAGAAGCTTCTGCTCAGATGTGGCAACAGTATTCTATTTCATGATGTACTTGGCTTTTATACAGGTAGAGGATTTAATCGATAGTGAGATATCTACTGGAGTGGTAAAATGATCCAACTATTTTTCAGCGACTTTAGAATGATCGTCACGTAAGGTCTGGATAGATAGGGGCACCTCTAAAAGTACCCCTGAACAACTCATAGCTAATATAACTGATCAATAGTATCAGTATGGGTGCAGGTTTTGTTTTATCTTGAAAATTCTAAGCATTTATTAGGTTGAAGCAAAAATAATGTCAGTTGATTTTCGCCATTTGGAATTAAACCCAAAACGTCTTTGTATAAGGATCCATTTTTGAATATATTTATTTATTTGGCTATGTGAATAGTAAGTCATCTAAGATGATTATTGCGCGATGATTTATTTCGTGATGACTAAACAACATCCGTATTCCTCGTGGAAGTGCTGCAGAACTAATGTCCGTTTTTAGAAAGATCGAGTCAATTGAATTGTGTGAACCTCTCTTTTTAAGGGAAAAATATTGACATGAACATCATTGGAAGCGATCTGTTCGATATTTATGGTGTGTGTCCGTCCGGGAATTCAACTGACAACAAAGCACCATGTAAAATGTCACGAACAAGTGTTGCTATTAATTTTTTATAAGGTCTTGCGGTGTAAGCTTTCGCGCCAGACATCTACAAAAAGAAAAAGCGACATTTTTTTTTTACCCCAAAAGTACATAAATTATCAAATGAAAATTACATATTGTACTAAGTAGTTTATAATGAGGACACGGGTGTATATATATATATATATATATATATATATATATATATATATATACTAGCATTTCAGTCCGGCGTTGCCCGGGTGTTTGGAGGTGTGTGTTGAGTAAAAAAAAAAGTGGTGGTAAGAAGGCAGGCTCAAATCCGTACCGCAAAGGAAGAAAAGAACGGTGGAAAAAACCTGACGTCTTTGCTGTTACGACCACCGCCAAACCGGAAGTGACATAGATTTAAATTAAGGCTAGACAATCGAAAGGAGAGGATGAATTTCGAAAATATCGGCGAAAAAAGCGACCCCCACTGTAGAAAAGTGCCCGGTTGAAGGCGAAAAAAATTAATATTTTAAGCCAATTGTTCGATATTTGTCGTCTGAAAGGTCGAACTTCAAAACGATACTGATCTTGTAAAAATCAGTCGCCTATGTCGAAAGTTTTAAGCAGACATGCAAACATACATACATACATACATTTATATAATGGTAACTAAAAATTATCGACCAAACCGATTAAAAAGCTTCCCTTGTCACTGAATACCCTTTATGTCAAATTTCAAATGTTTAGACCAGAAATTCTCTTAGTAATTTGGTAGAAACCGCAGAGGCCAAATTTTGAAAAACTTTGACCCCTATTATGACCCCTTAACAGTTAATATTTTTGGCTCAAATCAAGTTATTAAGTTAGATCCATGTCCAAGGAACGTATATCTAAAATTTCAAGTGTTTAGACCCACAATTTGCGGAGGAGTTTGGTAGATTTCTCAAAGGTCAAATAGTTGAATTTTGCCCCCTTAGCCAAATTTCTGGCCGAAAACTGATTACAAAGATTTTCCCAAATCTCACTACCCTGTATCAAATTTCGAATCTGTAAATTTAAAATTGACAGAGTTATTGCGTAGGCAAATGTACACAGACAGACACACAGGCACATTAACTTTTATAGATATACTAGCATTTCAGCTCGGCGTTGCCAAGGTGTTTGGAGGTGTATGTTGAGCAAAAATAAATAAATAAATAAATAAAAATAAAGCGGTCAATTTTTTAAACTTTGACCCCTATAATGAACCCTTAACATTTATTGTTTTAGACTCAAATAAAGTTATTAAGTTAGATCTATGTCCAAGGAACCTATATCTAAAATTTCAAGTGTTTAAATCCAAAATTGTTGGAGCTTGGCAGAGTTCTCAAAGGTCAAATCGTTGAACTTTGAACTCTTAACAGTCAAATTCCCGGCCGAAAACGGGTTACAAAGATTTTCCCAAATCTCAGTACCCTGCATATCAAATTTCGAGTCTGTAGACTTAAAATTGACAGAGTTATTGCGTATGGAAATGTACACACACAGACACACACACAGACACGTTCACTTTATATATATATATATATATATATATATATATATATAATATATATGTCAGCAGGAGACCCGGCATTGTCCGGTCGTAAAATACGCTTAAATATGATATTTTGATGAATACAGATTTCGTATATATTATTATACTATATTGGATCCAATATATAGTAATATTTAAAAAGATTTAAAAAAAAAAAAATATGACTCGTGCGCCACCACCGAAAATCGAAACCAAAAGCTTACGATTTACTTTTTCCTTTAACGTTAATGCCTTAGCTATCAAGACATGTTTGCTACAAGGCTAAAAATTGAAACATGAACCAATAGCTATTACATCACGCATGCATATTCGTAATGCCGCCGTTCGACCTTCATCGGACAAATTCCATTTTTAAAAATTTTCCCCGGCTAAAACCCAAATATAAAGTGTCGCATGGGTTCGAATACCTATATATTAAGTTTTATGTTTGTAGACCAAAACCTGACAGAAGAGTTTGGTAGGTAAATGTTTTTGAACAAATATGTATACACATACATAAATATATATAGAAAGAAGTTTGTATTTACTTTAACCTATTTACACAAATATTACGCAAGTATAACCATGTAGAATATCTGCATGACTATAATTACGCGTAATAGTTAACTAAAGAATATTATCCCATAAGAAAACGGAAAAAAAACTAATAGGGAATTAATTAAAATGAATGTTTAAAAGAATATGCGGATTAGTTAGATCTTTTGCAGATGAATGCAATTCCACGAGCCATATATAACGAAGTTGTATTTTCTTCTTAAATAAACAGAAAAAGGGTTTTTAATATGAAAGTCAATACACAATATATATATATATATATATATATATATATATATAGGAGTTTGGATTAGATATCAATGAGCACTGGAACGAAATAAAGTTTTCTAGTAAATTATACGAACAATATATTAAATAAATTATTTATAAAATATTTCTTTCAAACTTTTTTGTAGATAATTTGTCATATCAATAAAACAACTATTACAAGCTTTAACTTTTAACACTTCTGGCGTTGAAATTATAAAAAAAACATTCGATATCACTGAAGGAATATAATCAGTATAAAATAATGAGACTCAACACACAAACTAAGTTATAACATGTTTATTGTACAACATTGCAATGTAACAAATAATATATTGAAAATCGAGCGTATCTTGACTGCCGTAATAATACGACTAACCTACTGCCTGCCTGATTACTGCTTTCTAGCGTCTTTTATAGCCTGAGTGACCCATTCTCAGGGAGTGTCAGGATCTTCAATTATATCACCTTCTCCTGAGCTAAATTTTTCACCGAATTTTGCTTTCAATATTTCTGTCTTTTGGAATTAAGACGCAGGCGTTTAGTCCTCTTCTCTTTTCTACTACTATTATCCAGTCAGTTTAATTTAATATTTAGAAAAATCAGTAGTTCTTTTGTTTCGTTTTTTTCCTTCATCGGCATCCCAATATTCCTGAAAATTTGAAAAGAGTCATGTAATATCTCCGTTGATATTTCTTCATCATTTTGGACGATTTCTATGTATCGAGCTCTGAACTGATTAATATGTGTCCTACAGAAAACGTTGCTCCTTGAATTATGTGTGACGTGACCGTCCTAAGGAGCGATTGGGCTCCCCGCTGGGGGAGGCTGAGGTTCCCTAAACACGGGAGAATGCTGGGAAGATATGATTGTTTTATTGATAAGTATTATTGTATGCCCGGGCAACGGCATCAAACCCTTCTGAAAGATTATAAATGTTATTGTTTGGTGAAAACGACAAATTGATGTCACTTTGAGAGACATAACGAAATACAATTTCGTTTCCAATGCTAACGAGTGCAATACCCGACCGAGAGGTTACGAGGTTAACTTTTTCGATCGTGAGAAACAGTTTGCAGATTCACAGGTACACACACACACGGGGATTCCCCTGAGGTAACGTAATAAGTGGTGATTGGTCTAGGCGGTAGCCCGACCTACCCCTGACCTGAGTACATAAACAAGTGCAAGACTCTGCAGTTGGAACTGAGATTCAAAAGAATCAAATACAATTGAAGTGTCGTCACCCCCCTCTCTCTCTTCTCGAACCGTCACCACCGCAAAAACCGAGAGGAACTAATCTAATTGAGACTCAGTAGAGTTTTGTTAAAATCAACAACTGAACAATTGTATATAAGTTTATATTTTGTATATCTATCTTGAATTAACCAGTAAAATAGATAAACCGAGTCTGTCTTTCTTTTGCGTGCATGAAACTGATTCATTCCCAGTGTGACAGATCGACGAAGCAGCGGCCTATCAACCCGAAGGACGAACACAAGTCACATTGGGGTCCATGACCAAGGATTGACGCGTATGTGACAAGGAAATCACTATTAAGGATCGCTGAGGGTTCACATATGTAGAAAACTTTCCAGATTCTTCTAGTTACAATACCATCCTCCCAAAATCATTTTCCATGCATAGTTCTTAAAAAAAATTTATCCCATTTTTTATACGATCTATATAGTTCGTTTTTATTTTCTTATAGTTCTTTATTGTATTTGACAACAACCTGTCGAATATTGAACTATTTTCGTTGCATACATGCTCTCGGCAACCGATAAATTTCTTTTTATACTCAGATTTGGCGTTATTCTATAAACCATTAGAAAAGTTTGAATATTTTTCCTTTCAGTGTCGGACCCGTCGGTTTATTTTAATGCTCTTTTAAATGTGTCCACAAACCTCTGTTTATATTTAAAAATATCTGGCCATTTAGAGTAACTATCTATGATCACTAAATAATATCCATTTAATTATCCTGCGTAATCCATATGAATGCGTAACCAAGGAGTATCCGTCTTTGGCCAAAACTGAGTTCTTACTGGTGGTGATTTGTGTGCTAGTTGACACCCTTTACAATGTCTCACCAAATCACTAATGTCTTGGTCCATTTTCGGCCAATGATTTCATTCTGAATATACCCGGATGACTCAAATGAAATTCTTTCAAAACTTTCTTTTGTAGAATGCGTGGTATTACTACTATCTGCGCATACATCAATATCTCGTCACAAATTGAAAATGGCGATATTTTATTTTTTATTCTTCTCGTTCTCTTTTACTTGTTTAATCATGTTGGTTATGTACTCGTCCGTTTTAGCCTTTTTTTTAAATTTCTTCCAGCCTATCTAGTAATTCTTTAACGATGTTAATCATTCTTCGGCTAGTTCTTGTTCTTGTTTCAGTGTTGCAATCACGGTTTCTTCCAACAGTTCTGTGTTATTCGGGATTGATCTCGAAAGACCATCCGCGCGTGAGATTTTCTTGGATATTGTATTTTGAAGTTATAATTTAATAAAATCACACTTCATCTTTGTAACCTATTTGTGGAATGTGTAGAATACTTTTTTTCGATCAAAATATCGACAATAATGGTTTATGATCGTTTTGTAAAATGAATATTTTTCCATAAATAATTTTTTTTCAGCATACATTATTGCGATTCCCTCCTAAATTGGACTATAGGTTCTCTCCGCAGGTAGTAATTCTCTTGAAGCATGAGTTTAGGTTTTGTTACTCTATCCTCAGATTTATGTATGAGCATGGCTTCTATGCCATAATGACTTGCATCTACAGCTACAATTAGTCCCTTTTTCAGTATGCTAAAGCTAAATCCGATAAAAAGCACTTATTTATTTTATTAAACGCATTATCGCATTCTCCCGTCCAACACGACTTCTTATTTTTACCCAACAATTTATTAAGTTGCGTTCTCAATTCGTGCATATTAAGAATATATAATTTTTAGTAGTTTGATAATCCAAGAAATGATTGCAGTTTAGTTACATTATCCGGAATAGGCAATTGTTTTTTGGCTTCCGTACTTTATCTTTTTTTTTTGGGGGGGGGGTTGATCTTCCTTCATGATCGATTGTCTAATCCAAATATTCGATTTTGTTGATGCAAAATTCGCATTTTCAAGTCCAACCCTAAATCCGTAGTTCTCAATTCTTTTAAAAACTTTTGTGTTCTTCGAAATTTTCACTCTTTAATCTTTAATGTCGTATTCCAGATCAGACAACATCGTATCTATAAATTGTTGAAACAGACTAGGTGCTACTTTTAAACCGAAAAGCAACCTTTTAATCTATATAAACCTCCGTGTTTATTTTGACTTGTAGACATGCTTCTGACATATCAATTTTCGAGAAGACTTTATCTCCATTCAACTTTGAAAATATCTCCCGGTGTGGCAAGTAGATATGAGTGACCCCTTAGATAAGATCGGTTGAGAAATCCGGGCAGATAATTATCCATTTTTCTTTTTTACGTAAACTGTAGAGTAGTTTATTCTACTAATTACTCCATTTTCTTCCAATCTCCTTAATTCTTTGTCTGTTGTTTCTACCGGTGACAATGAACTTTTTCTTTTTGGCTTAAATACTGGTTTTCCGTTTTCTTTGGAAAGAAACTTTGCTCATAGAAGTTCCGTGTTTAGGTACACAGAAGAATAAAACGAAATTATTTACAGCAGTTTTAGTTAGACAGGATTTTTGTAAATGTTTTGCAGGAGACCATACATCATAACTCAGTCGAGCACCTACCACGAAAATAACGATAGAGTAAAGAAGCTAGCAAACTCTCCTTTGTATGGACTGTAAGAAAGAGAAGAAAATATCACCATTATGTTTCGAAGTCGTTTTGTGCTTTGGTAAAGCAGGAATTGTATTGGATGGCGACACCTTTCCATATGTAGCAACATTACTCGATCTTAGGACGAATTTGACTCTTATACCATTGGAATAAGAGACTTTTTGATCTTATGATCCAATCATCTTTCCAGCGAATTAAGCAATAGATTTATGAATCATTCTTATTGCAAGTTGATACTAGGAGCATATCAAAGCAAGTGCTATTTCAAGAGAGAGAGAGAGAGAGAGAGAGAGAGAGAGAGAGAGAGAGAGAGAGAGAGAGAGAGAGAGAGAGAGAGACACACACACACATTCATTTCACCTGGAGAAAGAGAGGATCTGAGAGCGTTGATTGTAAAAAGAAGGTTTAGACTTATTCACAGCTTTGAATTGAAAGTCATTTTTATTTTCAGATAAGTTTCCTATAGATAATTATTCTGTACGATGAAGAGTTTTCGGTGGGTAGCTGTTCTGTATAAGTTTCGGACTTTAAAATTTTGCAGGCAAAGAGCAAAGACCTTTCTCATGTTGACACGAAAAAATTATATGCAGGACTGCAAAAATAAAAAAAATCTTTTTATGAAGCAATTCTGGTTTCTGATTGGCTACTAGCAGAATGTGGTTCCATTTGATTGGCCAGTTCATATCACAAGTGTCTATAAGTAGAACATTACAACTCTCTAAAAATATACCCTCACATGTATAAAACATATTACAACATAAATATTGCCATAGATGATTGTGTAATCTGATTTAATGAAATTAGAATGTGCCTTGGAAGATCATTGATGAAAATGAGGAAAAGGGTTGGATCAAGAATGGACCCGGGAGACACGCCTGTGTCAATTCTATGAAGAAATATAAAGGCAGTGTGTATATATAAGTGTTCCAATTAACGATTTGTATGACGTGTGTATATACGCGTCAGGTTATATTGTGCCTATCTATAGAACCGTTTTCATGTAAATGTCTCTTTATGTATATATGGTCTAAAACGGATATGTTATATACGTGTATGCATATATTCGTTGCTGTATGTTACCAGGTTGTATCGTCTAGTGTCTCTTTTATGTATGCGTATGTATATACAGCTTCAATTTGATAGTAGGACACTAAACGCACGAGAGACTTCTTTTAACAACAACGAATAAACATCTTTGTCTGCTGTGCACCAGACAAAAGGGAAACATACCTTCTGGAATAGATCTTTTTTTCTGGCGGTTTTCTTTCACATGAGGAGATACGTTTTCTTCAAAGAAAACGCTATAACATCAAGTTATAATTCATTTTCCATCGAAGTTTGGTTGTTTGTCTGATGCTAACAGACCAATCAGTTTCATTTTAACCATCGTTAAATATTTAATACAAGTGTTGTTCTTCAGTTTTAAATTGAAAAATAAAATCAGTAATTAGCTTGCTTCATTTTATTTCAGCCAAAGTTCTAAAAAAATCAAGGGTTCCGCTTTAATGGAGACTAACACTTAATCTCTATATGAAATACAAAGATATTTGGATATGCCATTAAAATGTTCCTTTACATTTCAAATACTAAATTAGTAAAGATGAGAACATTATTACTTCTCTCCTTAATTGACCATTTAAATATGTTATAGTGCATCTTTCTTGTGGTCTCTTGGTCTTACTGGAGTCCAGGACAAGATTCGTCTAGTCTGGTAGAGTATCCAGCTTTATGCTGTGACTTGAGGTAACATCACTTGAAGAATATGTACTATTCCTCGTAAAAGCCAGTGTGGGTTAGACACACCGAGATCTTATTTGGGCCGCGAATATATGTGATGTTGAATAATTAGTCAAGGTTTACTTGTAGCAAAAAGTATATTCATGACATGTTTTCCTGACACACCGTTGTACAGAGAGGCCTAAGGCACTCGATGATGGTGTCTAGTAAGCATTCAAGTTCTCTCAAGTTTGTTATCACGCATAAAAATATGTCAAAAACAAAAAGAGTTACTTTATACAGAAAACTGTTTCCATGAATATAATATTAAATATAATTAAATAAAAAATAATATAATAAAGTTACATAGAACTTTATTATATTATTAGATCAATAGGGACGAGTGTGAGAAACAATTGGAAAAACTTTTCGGGACATGGAATTTCGAAACTAAATACTTCTCATCAGAAGAGGAGAAAAGCCGATATTATACAAGGATCAGTGTAAAAAAGATAAAACCGACTAAAAGGCATTTCGATTAGAAATGAAAATATGTAAGTGATCAATAATGGGGATTAATAAAGCGCATGAAAAATATCGAAAAATAGAAATAAAGGCGGGGGGAATATATTGGAGGAAATGGAGAAAAACGTAAGAAAAGAATAAAACAAAATATAAGAAAAAGAAAAAGAATTTAAGTAAAGAAAAATGTCAAAAGCATTATAGGTAGTTCAGCTTGAGTCCTTAGGAAGGTGGTCCAGGTAAGAGAACAGTATTCTAATATAAAACGATTTGAGATTAAACTCTAGTACTAAGTTCAATTGTAAAATAATCATAACAAATCAAATGTTTGTAATCGATCCGAAAATTCTCTAAAATATACTTCAATTTAGGGTTTCTTGTTAAAATAATCTTTGCGAAAATTTTCATATGCTGGTAGTCGATCTAAATAACACATATGTGCACATACAAGGCCTGTCTAAAAAGTATCCATCCCTTGGCTAGAAGAAATATTTCACATACTTGGCGGAGTTTGGACTCTAATCGCCTTCAAAGTAAGCCATGGACACACTTAGCCCACCGATAGTTCCATTGCTAAAAACACCCCTGGAAGTCTTCTTTTGGAATAATGTTCATTTACGCCGTCGCGTTCTGCATCATCTTTTCTCTACTCTCAAAACGGGAACCTTTCAGTGGTGTCGTCAATTTTGGAAACAACCAGAAGTCGTGATAACTGGAGATGAGGCATGGATGTACGAGTACGACCCATAAACAAAAGACAGTCGTCGCAATGGAGGCATCGCGAATCTCCGAGTCCGAAAAACCGTGATAGGAGCATCATGAATACGCACCGGAAGTGCAAGCACTTACAAAGGAGTACTATCAAGATGTTCTCCGGCGTCTCTGTGATGCAGTTCGGCGCAAAAGATCAGACATGTGGACTGCAAAAATTTGGCAACTGCACGACGACAACACCCCCGCATATGCATTCCATTTGATCCAACATTCCTTTGCCAAACGTGGAATTCCAGTCGTTTGACAACCTCCTTGCTCTCCAGACATGGCTCTTTGCTAAAAATTTTCCAAAATTGAAGACGCCACTGAAAGGATCCCGTTTTGAGAGAAGAGATGAGATAATGGAGAACGCGACGGCGTAGATGAACACCATTCCAAAATTAGACTTCCAGAGGTGTTTCTAGTAGTGGAACGATCGGTAGGCTAAGTGTGTGCAAGGGTGCCCGGAAAACTCGTCCCGGGAAAACTCGTCTCCGGAAAACTTGTCCCCTTTCGCTAGGTAGGAAAACTGGTCCCGTATTGAATAAATATAGATTGAAAACACATTTTATGATCGTTCTTGAAGGAGATATTGTTTTTTAAAATAGACTATAGCCCCCCCATAATATTTAAAAAAAATATTTTTACTTGTTCAATGTTTTTTTTTTTTTTTTTTTTTTTAAATAAAATCGATTTTCTAAGTGTCCGTTTTCTACCTAACTGGCTAAGTTCTTAGTGGTTTCACTTCTTTTAAAGCGTTTATTATGTTCATACAAAATTAATTACAAATTTTTTTTTGTTCTTATTTTAACGATGTTTTTTGGGGTCATAAAAACAATAATAAAAAACAAAACCAAAAAATTAAAAAACAGAGAGCGATTCGATTCTTCGTTACTTTTTTGTAATAAACGCTTTAAAATAAGTGAAACCACTAAGAACTTAGCCAGTTAGGTAGAAAACGGACACTTAGAAAATCGATTTTATTTTAAAAAAAAAAAAAACATTAAACAAGAAAAAATATTTTTTAAAAATATTAGGGGGGGGGCTATAGTCTATTTTAAAAAACAATATCTCCTTCAAGAACGATCATAAAATGTGTTTTCAATCGATATTTATTCAATAAGGGACCAGTTTTCCTACCTAGCGAAAGGGGACGAGTTTTCCGGGGTCGAGTTTTCCGGGGTCGAGTTTTCCGGAGACGAGTTTTCCGGAGACGAGTTTTCCCGAGACGAGTTTTCCCGGGACGAGTTTTCCCGGGACGAGTTTTCCTAAATTCGTGTGCAAGCACGTGGGGCCTACTTTGAAGGGGATTAGGGTCCAAATCCCGTCAGGTATGGGAAATATTTTTTCTAGCCTAAGGTCGCTGTTTTTTAGACAGGCCTCGTATATCTAAAAAGCTGTTGACGATGTTTTTTTTTTTTCAAGAAGGGTGCATAATAGATAAGTTGGGAATATTATACTCAACCGTCAAAATTAGAAGCAATTTTTACTTTTATTCCAATCCAAAGTACAGCTTTTTTGGAAGCTGGATCCCAAATTTAAAATCGACATTGAATCTAACTCTACCTAAAGAGAAGCCAGCAAACTGATTATTTCAATCAAATTAGCTGTGTGCCTTTTATTAACAGATTCTTTAACTGTATTAGTTGGAAGAAATCCCGGCTGTGCGATTGGTTGAAAAACTTTTTAATAGGGATTTACATCTGCAGACGATCTTTTCTACTAAATATTTTTTAAATTGCATTCAATGACCACAGCAAGTATTCATTGGTAGTGTTGAGGAAAAGTGAATGTAAATTGAATGACGTAAATAAACAATTAAGACAAGAATAAAGACTACAAATAAATCACCAGAACAAATTGATTTAATACAACTCAGCATTCTCAAAAGAGAAAACGTGACGTGAATTGTCGGTTTGAAATCACTAGTTTTTACCTGATTGTATTTTGTCACTCAAATGTGAGAAATACCCAATCAATCAAAAGTGATTTTAACATTCACGAAACGTACTATAAACTAAATAGTTTTATCGGAGGATTATTCCTTTCCAATGTTTTTCTCTCTCTCTCTCTCTCTCACTCTCTATTACTCGCTCTCTCTCTCTGTGTCTTTCTCCATCGTTTCCAAACTGATCTGTTTTAATTGACGCCTTATAGATTTTTCCTACTGTTTCCTTTCCGTTAAGCAAAAATCGGAGACAGAAAATGGCGGAAACGAAACGAAGTCGGACAGAAACGGATAATAATAATAATAATAATAATAATGATAATGATAATGATAATAATAATGATAATGATAATGATAATAATAATACTAATAATAAAAATAATAATATTAATGATGATTATAATAATTATAATGATAATAATAATAATGATGATAATAATAATAGTAAAAATAATAATAATAATAATAATAATAATAATAAAAATGCTGATAATAATAATAATAATAATAATAATAATAATAATAATAATAGCAACAATCATCAATTTTCAATCTCGGGAACATGGAATTTCCCTAATAAATCGCTTAATTGATATCAAAGGGAAGTAATCCATTATACCCCCCATCATGCACCCGCCCCCATTGTTTCATCACCGTTCTCCCCAATAAAAAAAATATACCAAAGGGCTGAGAAGGGTCAATAAGGACTAAAAAACGGAGGAGCAAGCGCCAACCAGACCTCGGCTGGACAAGCGTAAAGAGAACTGGGACCTTGGGGAGGCCGAGTGCCACTCAAATTCCAGTATAAACCAATGGCCACTAACAGCGAGAAATCAATGGTAAGCAGCTGTTGCGATGATGCAAATTCATTTGCAAATGCTATCGAAGGAGGTCAAGAGAGCTGGACGTCTGGGGAGACTTGTTGTCACTCAGCTTCCAGAGAACACCACAGGTTTCCAATCAGATCGTTTGTTGACTTGTGTGAAAGCTCCATTGAGCCAATAATAATAATAATAATAATAATAATAATATTAATAATATTAATAATATTAATAATAATAATAATAATAATATTATTATTAATAATAATAATAATAATAATAATAATAATAATAATATATGCTGGCCTGAAGTCATCTTTGGGCCCACGAATATGGCTTAGACTTCGCTGACGATTAACCAGAAAACTATGATGAGATTGGTAGGAGGCATTGGGATGGCTTACATCTGTAAAGATGAAGCAATTGCCATATATATAGATAGATAGATAGGTAGATAAGGATGATGTTTCCAGGTGAGCTTCTCAAGACATTTTTAATGATGTATGGGTGATAGTTGAAGCATAAAAACAATGTTATTTTACCTCCATTCCATTACATTCCAGTAAACCCATGTCATTATTTCCGAAGAATACAAGACAGTTTTATTGTTGGAAAATAACAAAAAAGTCTATAACGACCGCTCACACACACACACACACACACACACACACACACACACACACACACACACACACACACACACACACACACACACACACATGTATGCCTTACACACGTATTTTGAAGAAATATTTTTTTTAGTACTTGTTATTAATATAGCTGAATTTAATTAATCAATATATATATATATATATATATATATATATATATATATGTATATATATGATTATTTTTATAAAAAAATCCATATGTTAATCGAATTTTTGGATAAAATATAAAATGTATTTCTGAATAACTTTGACCATATGATATTAAATTAAAAGCTCTATTATATTGTAGACTATTGAGCTACTACACAGACCTTTGAGCGAACTTAAAGAAATTATCTATGTATACTATCAATTTGCATCTCCTTATCTCTGTCTTTCTCTCACACTTGATATATATATATATATATATATATATATATATATATATATATATATATACATTAGTGATGGGACGATCCAAAATTTTTCCCGATTCCGATACAATTACCGATTCCTTTCAAAATTTCCGATTCCGATCCGAATCCCGATTCCGATTCTTTTAAAATTTATACATATTTAATTAGAGATTTGTTTTGTTTTGTTTTTGTTTTACTTCTTTCGTAAATTTTCAAATTATTACATAAACTCCTGCATAATGTCCGCGTATATTTTTTCTCACATGTTTGCTCTGTAATTGTAAAAATTATAAGACAACAAAACATTTATTTTGATTTTAAAACACATCTATATTGTATCAGTTCGTATTTACTGTATAACATGCTACTTACATAAATAGTTAAATAATTGAAAATATTCGAAGATTAGTAGGCAAAATAAGAAAACGATGTAAGAACAACATATTTAACAACGCCATCTCTTATTGTTACGAACGAATTTCTAAATAATAATGTTACTATTTAGAAAAACATTTTTAACGTGAGATTGCGTGAGCTTTCTGTGCCTTCTCTGTATGAATGAACTAAAATTTTATTTTAGTTATAAAAATTTGGTAGGCTTATACCAAATATATATATATATATATATATATATATATATATATATATATATATATATATATTGATTAATTAAATTCAGCTATATTAATAACAAGTACTAAAAAACAATTTAATAAATTTATTTACTTTTCTATAAAAAATAAAACAAAACAAAACGAAGTACAAATGGTGATGATGATGATGATGACGACGAAGACGACAACAACAACAACAACGACGACTTTGTAGATTAACACGCAACTAAATCCCTATTTAAATATTTATGTAATATTACTTTTATAGATTACGTGTTAGAAATTTTTTTAAATTGACTGAAAGAAAAGCGATCATGGTACTTGTGCAGTTTACGTCCCTCATTAATAAAACGAAAATTTCAAAAAACAATTATATTCTACGTACCCGTTATGGAATGAAGTTCTAAAAAAATTCACTTAATTTCATCAAGTAGTTTTGTTTTTACAGCTTGTTTTCAATCTCGGGAACATGGAATTTCCCTAATAAATCGCTTAATTGATATCAAAGGGAAGTAATCCATTATATTTCGACCAAAATAAATGCTAATGGCATAGTTTAGATTGACTGTTTCGAATGCCTCGAATGAATGCTTTTAGCGATAAAAACAAAACTACTTGATGAAATTAAGCGAAATTTTTTCATGAGAACTTCATTCCATAACGGGTACGTAGAATATAATTGTTTTTTTTTTTAATTTTCGTTTTATTAATGAGGGACGTAAACTGCAAAAATTTTAGAATTTAGAGTGTGAGATCAGTTTCAAATATAACTTTAACGTAAAATGATCATCGTTTCTGGCCACCCTAATTCTTTATGAATGTTAACTAAATTATTTTCACTAAATAAATTTCGATTTGCAACGTTGTAAAACCATGTGTAATCGCTTAAAAAGTAGAACCCCCTCATCCTCCAATAAGCGCACATAATTTAAAATTGGTAACACACTACAATGTTTTGGAACAGCAACTCATTTTACGTTAAATTTATTTGTGAAATTGACCCTCTATTTTAAATTCCTAATAGTTTTATATTTATTTAGTTTTAATAATCATGAGTGTTTATAGGCAATGTTTATATTTAGTTACGTGTAAAGCAATACGAAGATGTAAATAATATATTCTCGTGAAATTGTCGGTGTTTTTTATTCCGTTTTCATTTTTCGCCCATCGCAATTATAACTTTTTGTTGCGAAAAGAAAAGTCCATTTTATAAACGACACAGCCCTTTCCTACTACTAACCCTAAGTTCGTGATAATACAAAAAATAAAGCGATTATTTGTGTTTTATGATTTTGCCGATTGGGTTGTGAGTCAATGGTAAAAAAAAATTAGTTAACTGCTTTAAAACGATTAGAATGGCTGGGAAACGGGTGATCATTTTATATTAAATTTAGGAATTTAGGAAAATTAGGCAACGGAAAAGGGCCATTTTCGCCAGCTAGGAATAAAAGGGAAATTATTGAATAAATATCGATTGAAAATTAATTTGAGCCTGGTTCTTGCGGAAGAGGGCACCCCTATCCCCCACCCCAATTAAACAAATATTAATATACTAATTGTTCTGTTTTGAGCTCTCGAATGCGGGAATTTTTCGGTTGAAATCGAGAATCTGCACAGAATTTTGGTTCGAAGTCACATCGACCGAAACTTTAACAAAGTTTAGTATCTGTTCTTCACCTCTTTTCGTTCAATGAAAGAGAAATGACCGAGGCAATTTTAATTTTTGTTCCGACCAAAAGTGCCCCTTTTGGGAGCTGGATATTCCCCATATTTAAAAACGACTTTGTGTCTAACTGTACTTTCGGGGGGGGGGCGCAAGTAAATAGAAACACTCAATATGTAAACAATAGTACAAAGCATGTTCATAACTTATAGACATCGATTTTATTTGGTTTTAAAGAACCCTTTACATTTAAATTTTCTATTTAATATATTTGGGGGGGGGGGCTTTTAAAAAACTCTTGAACAGCAAGCTATTTTCAATCGATATTTATTTAATAATTGCCCGAAATTTATATGGGCTACTAACTCTCCATCCTAAATTCTAAAATAATTTCGTTTGTAGTGGGTTCACAAATATCGCTCAAAAGTAGAATTTTAATGCGGGCGGGAGGTACTTTTAAATGTAGATATACTTTCTTTTTCAATTTGATAAAATGTTTTCTCTTTATCTATTTTATCCAGACTTTGATAAATTCATTGCTATATATATTTTTAACGTTTGCGAAACCCCGAGAATGATACGATAAAAAAACAGACGGTGTCAGACAAAGTGGAAAATAAAATTAAACTAATCCAGTCGTTTGAAATCTTCTAACATTAAACTGTGAACTCCATGGGAAGCGGCCTGTAAACATTTGGCAACTAGGTGCGAAAAAATACGTGACCGTTTTAAACCGTTTGATAAGGGGATGGACAAGTGACCTCTAAAACATTTACTTAAACCAATAAAAAATGAAATGAAAGTTGAAAGAGATTCCCCTACAAAAATACAAAACAAAATTAATTGCGTTTTTTCGCCATTCCTTGGCATATTTGCCAATGCCGAGTAAGGGAGAGGACAAAAACCTAACCGGACACAATCCAACACTATTATATTCTACTTTTGATTTAATTAGCAATAATGTTTGATATTATTTTTCTTGTCAAAATATTTCTTTAAATTTAAACAATTTTTTCAGTACCTTGAAAATAAACTGCATTCTTTTAAAGGTTATCTAGCGAATTTTCACAAAGTTTCACTTTTATTTTGTTTATATTACGCAGATAAAATAAATTAGATCTTCTTTTAATGTTATCATGATCTATAGAGATTAGTCTTACTAATAGTTTAAAAGAAATAAATATTTATCAACGGTATCAGCAATGAAAAATTAACATAATAAAATATTTAAAAAATCGGTTTTGGAATCGGAAATTAGGCACAAATTTTTCCGATTTCGATATCGATTCCGATACACCGAAAAATTCCGATTTTATATATATATATATATATATATATATATATATATATATATATATATAAGGATAAGGGGTATAATTATATTGCTGTAGGTCTAATGAAAGTCAATTTTGAAAATACCTTTTTTATGTTATTTATATTTTGTATTTTCGTTTATCTTTCTCCATAAATTTTACTTTTTTCGTTTTTAATCTATTGATTTTTAAAATTTAGTTCATTATTTTAAGTCAGTGTTGGTCGATTGATGATTAACATCGTCAATTCACGTAGATTAATCTACGTAGGGTTTTTCTGATGTATATATTATTGCACTTCTCTCTCTATTTATCTATCTATCTCTATACATACACACACGCACGCGCACACATACACGCACACACGCACACACACACGTATATATATCTGTGTGTGTATGTGTGTGTGTCCAGTTGGAATTTTTTTATTTTCATTGTTGTTACGATGATTTTTAATCCCTATACCTTTGAGATATTATTTGTAAATTTTTAAATCTATAATAATACGCTAAGAGCCAGATTAGCTGAATCAGTACGATAACGAAAGAAAGAGTGTATAAAGGTTGCTGATTATGAGAAAGCAATGGCATACGACTGTTGCGATAACACAAAATTATTTGCAATAGATATAAAAATAGATAGAGAATACTTGACATCTGGAGATACTTATTGTCATTACTAGTCCAGTCAATGAAGCTGATATTTTGAGTGAACCTCAAATAAATGGCTAACAAACGTTTTTAACTTGAATATTGGGCATGAATATCTCTTTCATTAAAAATGTTTACCACAAAAGGCCTTCGACAAGGTATGGCATAAGGGCCTACTTCACAAGATTTCCAGCTACGGTATAACTGGAAATGTTTTCTCAATCATTAAATCATTTCTCTCCGATAGGCTCATAAGAGTAATGGTTAATGGACAAAAATCAGAGGCCTGCAGTATTAATGCTGGAGTCCCTCAAGGGTCCATCCTGGGCCCAACTCTCTTCCTGATCTACATCAATGATCTCCCTAATATTCATAAATGACCTCCCTGATAAGATTGTCTCTGAGATGGGTATATTTGCTGATGACACCACGATTTATAACTGGCACGAGCGGAAAACAAATGAACACATATCTAAGACAATGTGTGAAACCTAGAGGAAGACCTTCAATCTGTAGTTGAATGGGTATAAAAAAAATGAATGGTCACATTCAATACTGTCAAGACTAAGCTTGTTTCCTTCAATAATTACAAGAAACTTTCTCAACTATGGCTATAGATACATTACTTGAAAGTACTTTTTTCAAACTCCTTGGCCCAACATTCACAGGGAACAGATACATTGAGAATATTGCCAAGTTTGCTGCGAAGGAGGTGGGCTTTGTCTACCGTGCTAGAAATTTACTTACGCCTGAAAGTATTCTGTACCTCTATAAGGCCACCATTCGCCAATGTATGGAGTATTGTTGTCATATTTGGGCTAGTGCATCTGCTACTAGTCCCTCACTCCTGGACAAGGTTCAAAAGAGAGTCGTCAACCTGATAGGTCCTGAACTGTCACCTAAGCTTCAGCCTCTGTCCCATCGACGAAATATTGCATTCCTCTGCTTTTTTTACAAGTATTTTAATGATGGATCGACAGAAAAACTACAAGCCTTTTTACCCCCTCGACCTAATTACCCTGTCACACCCTACAAGCAGCAAAGTCCCACCCCTACACAGTAGATATCTCTAGATGTAAGAGAGTTTTCTATTCTAATAGTTTATTCCCCAGAACTGCTAGATTCTGGAATTCCCTTGCGGGTTCCTGCTTCCCCAACTGTACTGACATACAAAAGTTCCAGTGTAATGTGAACAGAGATCTTGCTGCTCAACTCCCTACATAGTATCCTTGCAACTTATCTCCCTGATAATAACACTCTACATCAAAATGGCACTGTGCCTTGTTTGGAGTAAAAATGTAATAAAAATGTAGCAATGTATACTTGGATAAAACCCAGTTAAATATAATTATAACTTTTTATGCTTTTGTTGTCTCTTTTAATGTATTACAGAAGAGGCTTAATATTCTGTAATATTCTAATTTCAGGTTGGCTAAAGAGAAGTACACGAAATCTGGATGCTAACAGGTGTGTGCGATTTGCAACAACGAACTGTCCAATCATGAAGAAACATTTATTGTCAGCCAGAAAGGAATCGATTCCATTAACAGAGCTTCTGAAAACTGTGAAGAGAAGATCATAATTCAGATTGGTCAACGTCTTCACAAAAAATGCAGACAGCATTGGATCAACTCCAAATACATAGAAATTGATCGTAAAAACAGATCCACCAATGATGTAATGCCTTCCCGTGAAATCCGCTTTTTGTATGTGTTTAAATTTAAAGAACATTGTCTTTTGCGTGGTTCTGGAGCAAAATCTGATAAAAAGAAAAAAGGTGTTAATTTTTCCCATGTAGAAACTATTGAGCTTAAGGACAGAGTGTTAAAGTTTGTGAGAAAGTCCGAAAAAATAATGGCTGGCCATCCAATATTAAAAGTTGAATAGGTTATGCAACTGACCTTTTTCACAAGAAGCCCTTATCACAGAACATATTTTACAAACTTTAATTCCAATAAAAACATTCCTAAGGTATTCTCTTCTGCCGATTCTTCTAAGAAACAAAACATTGTTAGTCCAGAGGATTCAGAGAGAAAGCAGGTATTTCTGGAAGTTGCTAATTATTTGTAGCAAAATGACGAGGAGCAACTCCTCAGAATCACTCGGTAAAAAATGGAGGAAATCCTCAAGCACTTTGGTTTTTAACCATACAGTCTCTTATGCATAAAATCTCGATTGCTCGAAAATTTCAAAGAAAAAAATCATTGTGACTGAAATTAATGGAAAATCTAATTTTGTTACATTCCTAAATACAACAAAACGTATTCTCCATGAATTCTATGCACAGAGCTGCTCAACAGACAATTCAGAATCAGAGGCCATTAGAATCATAGAGATGGCAATCAGGCTTATCAAGAATGACATTAATAGTATCTAGACAAGTTCAGAATATTACCCGTCTAAGAATGATCTTGAACAGGAGGAGGCAATTCTTGAATATGTTCCTAAAACATTGTTGATTATTCTCAGGAAGATATTTGCATGATTGAAACTTGCATCAATAGGTCAAGTGATAATGCAAGCTGTTAGACCCAGAGTTCTTCTTGCACCTTTGCAGTTTAGTTTAGCAGTGGAAATGCATAACCAATTTGGATTAAGGTTCTTAATTAACTTAATCTGAATAAGCATGGCTTCTCTTCATCTTACTCGGAAGTCCAGAAATTCGAATGAAGTGCTACTCTTGTTCATGGCGCTGAAACTTTCCTCTGTTGAAACTGATTTCGTGCAGTTCGTAGCTGAAAATGTGGACCATAATGTAAGGCGTATTGATGGATTCAACACATTCCACGGTATGGGCATCATAGCATCTTTTACGCCCGGGAAAGTTAAACCAAAACCAGTCCCAAGAGTTTAAGTCCTTTCAGAAGATATAATAAGGGTTGGAAGGATCAACATCAAGTATCTAGATTCACAGCACACCAACAAATCACCAGTGACATTTAAAAACCTCCAGGCCAAGAAAGTTGTCCATTCCACTGTTAATGTGATATCCTTTGGGAGGTTTCACTAATTTTACATTCGTCCAGACCCACATTGTCAGGCCTTATGCAGTCAGTGCACAAAGGAACATATCCTGGGAAATCAGCCACAGCTTTTTTTGCCAATAATCGACATGGACCATCATAACCCAACCTGAGTGTACTCAACGTTATGTTAAATTAATGATTTAGCCAGGAAAAACAATATTACACCGATTCTAACATTCAATCAGCTACTTTGGTATATAGCAATGACGATAGCGTTCCAGTCTCTTGCGACTTGGGGGGTTCCATACACAAATGAACTTGCTGGGATCAATTGGTCATTTGATGACAGTTTCTGGATTGCAAGAACTTTTGAACTTTTGTATTCTGAAAACACAGTCAAACACATGCTAAGTGAGAAAGCAATTGCAAGAGCCATTCGTGCTCACTTGATTTGCCAGTTTCACATGTCACCGAGGATGATCAACCCAACACTGATGCAGAAGAGTCATTTCCTTAAAATGAAGACCTGAAAGAAAGGTCTCCTTGATGGAACTGAGAAATTGGTTAACGTCTTGTCATCAGAGTCTGTGACCAGGATTGCCCAGAGAATCAATCATATGAAGGATGTGATGATTGCCCAGGGAACAGCAAAATTGTGGATTTAATACCTTGATATGGTGAAGATCCTGCAATTGTTTATCAAGGGAGAGCGCACCGGGAACTGGGAATTGCACCTTGATGCTGTAATGAAAATGCTGCTAATAATCGCTGCAGCATTTTTCACATCCTATATGCAAAGTCGGCCTACTTGTACTTGCAGAAAATGGAGAGGCTGCCGAAAAGCCATCGTAAAGCGTACCAAAAATTTTCTGAAGGATTCCATGTGATTATACGGAGTGATCACTACTGGGCTGGCTTGTTGACGGATCTGGTTATTGAGCAGGTGCTAATGAAAAGCATAAAGATGACTAGAGGTTTTACTCATGGCAAAGGAATGAACGAAATTCAACAATTGGCTGGCTTGTTGACGGATCTGGTTATTAAGAAACATAAAGATGTTTGGAGATGATGGCAGAGGAATGGACGAAATTCAACGATTGCTTTTGATGCTATCACTGTCAACGGGCGATCTACTAGTCATATATAAAATTTGTATTATTATTCCTCATGTCTTGAAAAGATCACTATACATTTTTTATACTTTATAGCAACAACTGTGAGTTGCTCCTAATTAATTTCTGGTGGTGGATGTTTTATTTATTTTTTTAATGTTTTTTTTTGTATTTTTTGTTTCTACTATCAACTTTCATTTTTTCACTTGCAACTGTTTATTGTTTCATCTTGAAGCACATGATTTAAACGCTAAATTTAATGAGGACAGGTGTTTATATATATATATATATATATATATATATATATATAAATGACTGTTTCTGTGCATGTGTATGCAAAGCGGTCTCTACTAAATTACTCTGCTAATCTTTAGACTACAGACTTGAAACTTGATATATAGGTTGTTCGTACCTACGAAAAAATTGAATTTAGTTTTTAGCCTATAAAAATAGCTGTTAAGGCGTCAAAAATTGAAAAATGGAACGTGACAAGCATAAATTGATTTGACATGTACGCTTATGCATGAGCAAATATAGATTTATACATTTAAATCAGTTAATTTGTAAAGTTTTTATATGCCTGTGGATTTAGCTCAAATGGTAGCGAATGACGCTAGATATAAATGTTTTGGTTTCGAGTCTAGATGATGGCACTCAAGTCATATTTTTAAAAAACACTTTTGAAATAATTACTATATATTGAATACAACATAATAATCAATAGAGAATTGGTCTTATAATAATTAATAGAAAATTTGCATGAATTAAAATATCCTATTTAAGCGTATTTTTTAAAAATTCTTAATTCACCTCAAACAAGGCACAGTGCCACGGTGACGTAAAGGGCTACTATTTTGCCCAAAATGATAGCGTAAGGAGTTGACAGTGTAGGGAGTTGGGCAGCGAGATGGCTGTCCACATTGCACCTGAACCTTTGCATGCATGTACAGTCAGGGAAGTAGTGTTCCGGTATGGAATTCCAAAGTGTAATAGTTCGTGGGAAGAAACTATTTAAATAGAAGGCTTTCCAGCATTCAAGGATCTCTACCATGTAAAGGTGAGATTTAGCTCCTTGTTGGGCTAGTCGAGGGTATTTATGTCGAGGGGTCACAATTGCTTTGAGTTCGTCGGGCCACATTCGATTAACATACTTGCAAATTAGACACAGGAATGCAACATTTCGTTGATGGCATAAAGGTTAGAGTTTGGTGTATAGTGCAAGCCATATATGGTTGGCAACCCTTTTTGTATCCTGTCTAGTAGTGAGAGACTAATGGCTAGATGTGCCAACAATATTCTATTCATGGCAAGGATATTCTATTCATGGGCGAATGGATGTAGAAGGATAGGATACTTTCAGGCATGAGTAAGTCTTTAACACGGTAGAGAGAACCCATCTTCTTCGAAGTAGTCTTGGCAATCTACTCAATGTATTTGTTCCAATTCATCGTCCTTGTGAATCTGGCAAGTGAACTTAACTACTTCATAAATGATACGTATTATATGACCGAGCAATGCCGGGCGGCGTGCTAATATATATATTACAATTTTTTAAAATTTCCCCCAAAATATTCACACACACACACACACACACACACACACACACACACACACACACACACACACACACACACACACACACACACACACACACACACACACACACACACACGCGCGCGTATATATATATGTGTGTGTTAACTGTAGCACGCCATCTTACCATTGTCCTTTAAGAGTCGAGGCTGAACATCAATTTTTTCTCCTAGCAATTAGCTCAACTTGTTGCCTTTTCAACTTCGGTATATACGTGTTGGATGTTTTATGACGCAGCTGACAAAACGGAGTATGCCAACATGCTTGCAACAGTATCTCTACCAGAGTTGATAATTGAAATGGAAATCGATAACTGATGTTGACACGATCGAAATTGAATATTTAAATTGAAAATCAACCTGTCAGCATGAACACACGTTTTTTTTTTTTTATCAATTTCCTATTCCCAAAATGGTTAGTGTTACAAAGAGAAGATACACTTTCATCTTCATCTCTCCCTGTCAACCCTCTCCACCACCCTTTCCATTTCCTTATGCATTTTAAAGAGTAAATAACACGGCTGAATTTTAGAATTTATGTCATTTTAAAGGTTGAAGGCGAATAAACACTATTTAGTCGTTATCTTTTTCTAGAGCGGGATGCGTCCTTGGCCTAAATAATCCAGTCATGGACGCTGTGTGTGCGAGAGGATTACACCCAAACAAAACATCACCATCGTTATGTGCTGACACGCTTACTAGATGTACAGCACCAGGTGGAATTAAAAATGGAAAACCTTTTCACTTGATTATTGAATTAGTTTTCATATAATACTATTGAAAAGTATTTTAAAATTAACATTTGTAATGATTTGATATCATTTGGTCAGTTTGGAGAATAATAACGCCTGAAAATTGAATCATTAATTCTTTGTAAGCGAGAGTATTAACCTTACGATGCAATTGTAGTCTATTTGATCAAATAAAATGAATTCATTCCTTTTCTCCGCACGCATATATATATATATATATATATATATATATATATATATATATATATATATATATATTATATACATATATTATATACATATATTAGGTTGAGAAGAAGGTTCTTACGGAATTTTCAATTTTTATTTCACGTGATTTATTTTCAAATAAGTTTTCGTTATAATACCTTAACTTTATATATTATTTGAACGTGGTTCAAGGTTTATGCATATTGATTTTAATCCACCAGTGAAGCTAAAATCGGTAGATTTTTACCTTGAACCTAGTCAGTACTAAATGAGTGACCATTTAGGACTTCCAGGTGCTGTATGTACTCTCCGTTTATCTCGGCATTGTTTCCAGTCGTCCTGGACTTTTCCTTGCCATTGTACACAAACAGTGCCGATTCAGGAGAGGTGTGGTTAGAGATTGCGCAACCCTTGCCTCACAAATTGTCAGGTTTTGGCCAACAGACTTGAAACCTGATATATGTCATATTCGGACCTTTGGAACCCATTCAATTTTGTTTTTATTGAAAAAATGCTGCTAATGGACTTAAAATTGAAAATTGTGTACTTGATAAGCGTAAGTGGATTCCTTATGTATCATCTACGTGTACGCAAATATATATGTATTCTTAAATCAGATAGTAGCGAATACAGCTGGTTTCGATTTTAGCTGATGGAATCCAAGTCATTTTTTTAACCTTTGAAATCACTAACATATATTGGAATGATTCTCTAATAATAAATACGGAATCTGCGTAAATTTAAATATCATATTTAAGCGTAATTTACGTCCGGGCAACAACGGCCGACCTGCTAATATATATATATATATATATATATATATATATATATATATATATATATATATATATATATATATATATAGCATTTGTTTTCTGTTATATTTCATTAAATAAAATAGTGTTTTGTCTATCAATTCTATTTTCGATCCTTTCCAACTTCCGAATAACAGTCTTCACTTCTGGTGGGAACTGGCTGGTGTAATCACCATATTTATCGTAAGTCCGAGTACTTTCCAATCCTTCAGGATTCATCGTCAGGGATAAATTAATCTAACTGGTTTTGAACATTATTTTATTTTTGTTTTTACAAAGCAGTCACCACTTATCAAGGCCAAGAGGCAACTCGAGGATAAGGGTTAATAAGTTTACAGTGGTCAATGGGACAGTGACGTAGTAATTGTTAGTAGTGAGAATTTGGTAAATTGAATTACTTAAGGGGAACGGCTCATCAAGAACTTGTTTACGTTGGATTTGAAGATGACTATATTGTAGTCAGCCGGAAATCATGCAAATGGAAGAGAGTTCTAAGAAAGAAGCTTTGTTCATGGAATCTACGTTTAGGTTTAGGCACGGATAAAGAGTGGGGAAAATTATTGATAGTGTTTTCAGTTAGACGAGTGTTTCTCGTGAAAGTTTGGCGAGAGGGGAGCCATAAATTGGCGTTCAGACGAGCACTTACCATGAAAATAACGATAAAGCAGAGACAGGCTCGTAACGTCTCTTCTGTGAGAAACAGGTTGAAGGGAAGAGAAATGGGCATCCCCCACTAGGTTACGAAGTCTATTTTGAACTCTGTACAGGCAGGATAAGGTCTTCCTTGCAGCTCCTGCCCAGATTTGGCAACAGTATTCCATCCTTGGACGTACCTGGCTCTTATATAGGTAGAGAATTGCATCAGCAGGATCTACTGGATCGATCGAAAGATCCCATCATTTTTCCAGCAGCCTTAGCAACAGATTTGATGTATGTGTTCCATTTCATATCAGGAGTAATGGTCAAGCCCAGGAGCTTGTCAAATCATGGGGCCTCCTCAAGACGAGAGACATTCATTTCAATTGATGCCATATGGGGATCAGAGCGTTGATGATGTAAAGACAAAAGCTTGGTTTTAGATGCATTAAAAGTAACAAGTCAACTCTTTCCCCATTGTACCACATGCTCAAGATAAGAAGAGAGAGAATAAGAGAGAACTTGGTCGTTTACGGTCTTTGATGTACTTTTGTTTAAAGCTAAATCTTCCATAGCTGGTAATAATGATAAAATAATAAATGTTTATTGATTTGAAACCACCAGTGAAGCTAAAATCGATAGATTGTCCCCCACAAGTATATTTTTACGTTTAGGAAAATGTCTGCACATTTAACATGTGTGTTTTTTATGGTAACCAGAGAAAAAATACAAGTATATAGTTAAATATTTAGAGATTTCAAGAATCGGAATCGGTAATTGTATCAGAATCGAAATAATATTAGAATCGTCCCATCGCTAATATATATATATATGTGTGTGTGTGTGTGTGTGTGTGTGTGTGTGTGTGTGTGTGTGTGCATTATATCCGAGTTTTTAAGAATAGCCCATGTTACTCTGAATTTGATACCTTTTATATCCCCGTATCTAGTTTAGGAATAAGAATGATTCAACAAGGTGGTGAAAAAATCAAAATATTTAAACAGTTAAACTAAAGCATTTACTCAATATCCTGATGCTTTTAAATCATAATAAATTTAATCCAAGTAGATTAATAAAAAATATCCAGAACCACATGGGTATTGTAGAATATATCTAAAAATGTATATATATATGAACAATACATATAGGATGATGTGTATAAAAAATGAATATTCATATTCATTTCAATTTCATACACATATTTTATATATTTCTTATATAATTTTTATTAACTAATAATCATAGAGACGGTAGAAGTAAATAAGAATGTAAATATATATATATATATATATAATATATAAATAATACTAATAACAAAGAAAGGGTGGTAAGTAGTAGAATGAATTCAAACAAACAATAATATAAAAACAGTAGTTTATAAGTAAACACATACATTTGTGGAGAAAGGGAAAGAGGACACAGGTGAGATATATTTTTTTAAATGACATGAATTAGTTAGCATAAATTTATCTGGAGAAAAAAAAATAGATCCAGTATTAAAAATAATTTTGTTCATGTGTTTTAAGGGAGGTGGTGTTTGATCAACACTACTGGGAGCCATGATACTGTTTTGTTATTGCTGTGGAGACGCCCACTAATTAGCATACGTGGGTGAACAAGATATAGATAAAGGTATCAAGTCAGCAAGACCGGGGAGCTGTGTCCGAACGCCGGATAGGCAAAATGCATGTGCCGGTTGCTCCATGAAAGACTTTAACACGCCATCTGCCGGACAATCTTCCAACTGCAGTACAACTGCACCTTTGTAAATATGTATTATCTTTTCGTCTTAATATATTTGTTTTACCTTTACTTTCTGCGTTCGTGTTGTTATTGATACAGACACAACAATAAATGACTCTTCAGAGAATATTATTCAGAAAATTAACATTTATGCTGATGACAACGTTCTCTATTCGGGTACTTCTTCTTGCCTATCTTCCTCTGGTTAATTGAAATATACAAATGATCTAGAAGTTGATCTAGGTTCAATTATGGATTAGGGTAATATTTGGCTTATCTTGTTTAATCCTGTTAAGACTCGGCTAATGTATTTCGATTGTAGACGTGTTGCTTTTCTTACTGAGATTATAAAGGATGGCTCTGCTTTTGATAAGATATCGACACTAAAACTTCTGGGTTTTAACCCTTATCTCTGAGTGGCTACCGAGCATTAATAAGTGGTGATTCTCCAAGTAAAATTTTTTTTTTCATTCTCACATTTATTTCTTGTTTCTTTTTTGCCCATCTTTTGTTTTCGCATTTCTTTTTCTTTCTCTTCCGTTAATGCATTTCTTATCTCTTATGTTTTTGTTCTAACTTTTCATTTTCTCATCATTCGATTCTGCATTTCTTTCTCCGTATCTTTCGTTTAAGAATTTTTATGGAAACATTGGCGACAAGGCATGAAGCCACTTGATGTAAGGAGCTAACAAGAATGAAAGATGATTATCGCAAAAACAGGTGATGCTTATTGACCTTAATCTTGAAAAGATTATGGCTGTAGGTAGGAAGAAAACCGCGAACATGAAGAAATTCCCACAACCTTGAAGTTCTCGAAAAGAACCTATTTGGAATAAGAACCTGTGTGTGTGTGTGTGTGTGTGTGTGTGTGTGTGTGTGTTGTGGAGACGCCCACTAATTAGCATACGTGGGTGAACAAGATATAGATAAAGGTATCAAGTCAGCAAGACCGGAGAGCTGTGTTCGAACGCCGGAGAGGCAAGACGCATATGCCGGTTGCTCCATGAAAGACTTTAACACGCCATCTGCCGGACAATCTTCCAACTGCAGTACAACTGCACCTTTGTAAATATGTATTGTCTTTTCGTCTTAATATATTTGTTTTACCTTTACTTTCTGCGTTCGTGTTGTTATTGATACAGACCCAAGAGTTATTATACCCCCGAAACAGTGTTTCATGGTAAATAACTAATGATCCCTTTAAGAACATTAGTACTATTGTTTGTTCATGTAAGTAAAGGTATTCAGTCATGCGAGAAATTAATTGACTTATTGACAAAATAATGTTCCAACGAAGGAATTTTTAAAAATAGTTTTAAGGAAAAATTAAAACAAAATATTTTAGTAGTTTAAAGGTTTTAAAGAAACTTACAAGACTATATATATATATATATATATATAGTCATCGACATACAGTCCTATTTCGTTGTATCACAACTTATCAGTGCCACTAGACTAGCATGTCTCCCAAGCCGAGGATTTCACCTAGAACCATCGCGTTGATACTCAACAGTTCTACCGATCAACCCACGGGAGCTGTGCCCGCAAATAACCTCGCCAAATGTCTGATTTAAACAAACATTCGTCCACCACTTTTATAGTGCTAAACCCGCTTATTTATAAACAAACAGCGAGCCTCACATTTTTCAGCCAATTAAGTAGCGGGTGAGATTATTTACGACAGTGCTTTACCCAAAGAGGGGGGTGCTTAAAATATATTTGTAGTCATCGACATACAGTCCTGTTTCGCTGTATCACAACTCATCAGTGCTGCTATGTTTTTATTATCGCTTTTAATCTGCTTGATTATATATGTTTCGATTACCGAGTCGTGTTAACGATCCGACAATTTCATCAGACTTCACTGAAATAAATA
>NC_136493.1:88589122-88669122 GCF_053919585.1 Euprymna scolopes
AAACCCTTCACAGTATTCTATGTTTATGCACCTTTCTCTGCTTCATTGGAGATTTCTTCTGCAGGGTTCTTTATCTCTGTGATTACAACCATCTTCATGCCATTCATAAATGCAAAATCCATACCCAGGAAATCGGAGTGAGTTCGCAGAAACGAAAAATTTCATACAGTGCAAGTATATATCAAAAAGCGAGTTCGTTCAAACAAGACGATGTCTGGATTCTTATAGTATTGTGAGTAGGTGCATTGACATGGTGAAATTAGTTGTAAACAAACATATGAGAAGCAAATAATATTGTATCATAAAACTAAAAACGCAAGTATATAATGCTATCATATAAGATCTTTGGTTAACACACCATACGTCGCCTCGTTACTTTTCAGACTTCATCTATAAAATATGTATGCCACATATAACTGAAACTCGTCGTTTGTTTCTCCTTGGTTATTGATCAGTGAAATGTTTTTGGGAAGAGAAAATAAAGGCACTACTCCATACAGGGATCGAACCATCGGTCAGATTATGATGCTTTAATGTTTAATACATCTCCACCTGCCTCTTCAGCACATTCAGCATTCGCCATCATCTGTTATGGACAAACAACCAATTCCTTTTTACTCAGGAAAGAGGAATTAATCCCTGGAAATGTGACCTCCCCTGAAGTTAAAAAATAAATGAAGACAAAACTGTCTTTGACATTACACTACAAAATCAACTTAAAATCGAGAAAAAAAAAATGATTTGAAATTTTAATATTTTTTATAAAATAAAAACCTAAGCATAAAAAGGGTTTTCCCTTCTGTATAGAATGACACATTTTAGATGAATTAAAAAAAAATAAATAAATAATGCTACTGTGTTTCTACCGTTCATCTTTATCGTATCTATACACATACAGGCATATACAGATACATGATGATTGCTGCATCTTTCCAGATGATCGCTGTCATATTGAGTTCTCCCCATACACATACATACATGCATATACACATACATATACACATACATACATACATACATACATACATACATACATATATACATAAATACATCCATACATATGTAAAATGCTTTCTTCAGTCTTGGCAGACTATGGATACCCACGGTAAGAGTGGCTGCGCGTGAAATTTTTCTGGCACGAGTTGCGCAATCGCCAACCACACATCTCGTGAGTCGACATTGTTGAATACCAGTAGCAAGTGGAGGTTCGGAACGACTGGAAACGACGCCTAGATAAGCGGAAAGCATATAGTGCCTAGAATTTCCAAATGGTCAGCCATCTGGTACTAGCTAGGCTCAACGTTGCTTAACTTGGGTGATCTGGCGGGAACCGGTGTGTCAACGTTCTTATGCCGTACATACCTACACAAACACATACATATACACATATGCATACATACAGCCATACATAAATACACCCATACATGCACACATACACACATACATACATGCACGCACACATACATATGTATACACATAAATATATAAATACACAGTGTTCTATGAGACAAGGCTACCATGCCTGACATTTTTACATGGAACAAATCTAAAACTAAACACTTTTATTGATGTAACCATTCCAAATGAGGTCCTGAATATTACCTTAAACTATATCAAGTGATGAGGCCCCAGCTTGCGGGCTTTGGGGAGTGTGGAGCCACCCTTTAATTGACATTGCTCCCAGGTCCATTCTGACCCCCCGGAGTGGTAGTACCTGTTAGGGGCCCAACTATGGGTTTAATAGAAACCGCCTTGAAAACAACAAATATATTCTATTAAAACATTTTCTTCAATCTTTGGATTCGGCATTAAACAACCTGAAAAGGGTTGATATGCCGTAAAACAAAAATAACTAATCAACCATTCCAAATGACTTTGACCTTATTAGAGCTAAACAGAAAAAGATAACCATATATCAAAACCCAAAGAATGATTTGAAAATAGTCTCTCCAATATATAAAAATTATATTGGTTGTATTAGGAGCAGCTCGCCTAATGAAAAACTAATCTTAAGAAATACTTAAACACAGTCCCTAGAAGTTCCAACTTTAATGAAATACACATATCAGTCATAAAACGGTCAATATCTAACCTTTGAAAGGATATAGATTTAAATCGTAATGGAATCATATTTTAGTTCTAGATGAAAAACCTTCGTCTCTTTAAAATATCTGAAATAAAATAATAAAAGGGGATCTGTTGTGTTATAAATGACAGAACTGTTGCATTTTTCAAACAAATTATTGAAAATAGTTCATTTTTTAATATCACAAGACTCTCTCTCTCTCTCTCTTTTCTCTCTCTCTCTATGTATATACATTAAATAATGTAATCATGTTTCTGACTTTTTGTGCACTTGCTGTTTTTAAACTTTCATTACATACATACATGATGATGATTGCAACGTCTTGTCAGACGAATGCCACTCCCTCAGACACTTAAAAGTCCATGAGCCCAAAAATGGCTTTCATCGCCACAGGACCATTTTAATAGACAAATGTCTGAGGGAGTATCTATACACAGATGATGTTACAGAGTCTTAGCTTTGTACGACAGCTAAGTCTCTCTCTCTCAGTTCAAAATGTTGAGATCCAGCAACAAGCAAGAGCAAGATAGCCAGCAACAAGTTAAACTGCAGACAAGCTTTATGCGGGTACTGGTCTCCCGCTTTATGGTTTTTTAAATCAGAGATTTGCTTCTCCTAGAAAGGTTGCCTTCACCACGGCTTACAGGAGCCCTCTCCACCCCAACACACATATACATACACACAAACACACACGGTGCTAGTTGGCCATTGACCCCGAAAAAGGGTTCATTCGCCCTGCGGAAGGTCTTGTTTTTAATCCTTCAGGAAGACTAGGCAGCCTCCTCACCAAACAAGTCTGGTGAGGGAACCAGTTTAGTCGCCGGTGACCCGACCATGAGGCAGGTAGTACTGGGTTACATGGTACCAGTAGCATATGACATAACCTGACACACACCTGACATACATACATACATACATACATAAAGTGTTCTGTGATAGACAGATTAATAAACACAAGACCATTCACTTACATTCAAACAATTTATATATATTTTACTTTTGCGATGATTGATTATTCGTATTATTTGGATTCTTCGGACTACTGTTCTCAACAAAGATTTATAAAGTACTTCGTCAAATTCTGTTTTTAAGTTAAACTCTTCTGGAGGTTAAAGGTTTAGTCCTCAGTGTGAGTGATACTCAAAATACAATTGCGAATTAGGACTTCTACCCAGTCATGATTGAGGGAACGAGAACATGCTACTCCCATGGATTAAATAAAGTATTTCATTCGAAATTCTATGCAGACTCTAGAGTTAAAAAAACATTCTCGAGTTCTACCCAAAGATTCTCGAGTTCGACAAGACTTCCCTGAAGAAGTTCAGAGGTTCATCAACCGAAACATTATGAAATTAATATCCAAGATGGGAACAGTAATCGGAAGAATCCAAATAATACGAATGGCATATTTACATCATCTGTTTCTTCTTGACTACACATGTTACATAATGTTTGGGATTGATCGGACGGAAGTACACAGGCACACATGTCATAAGATTTGGTATAATAAGCAGAAATTCCGCCCTCTACATAATTCCATACTTCTGTACCCTCCCTTATTATACTTACTAAAGTATTCGCCAACACCAATCTTGCTAAACTTTCATTAAACACTCGACTAGTTACAACCACTATATACGATTTCCCCCACTATCTGTGCCTAAATCTAAATGCAGATTCCATAAATAAAGCTTCTTTCCCATACCTCCCACCTGTGGGGCACTGTTCCGCGGGCCTGCTTCTCTAGTGACTCTTTGACAATCCTCTGTAGCTTTAGTGTAAGAGCCAGCTCTTGAGGGGAAAAAAACGGTGTAAAACATAACAGCAATGTGAAGTTAATGGAATAATAATAATAATAATAATAAAAATAATAATAATAATAATAATAATAATAATAATAATAATAATGATAATAATAATAATAATAATAATAATAATAATAAAAATAATAATAATAATAATAATAACAACAACAACAAAAACAACACAGACCATGGAACCCAGAAGAAAGGTATGGGTGTCATGATCGGCAGGTGCTCCCTCGGCAGCCAGCACGGGAGACCCGGTTGTTATCCTGCGAATGTTAGCTCAGTTTCTTATTTCAGAAACACAGATAACACTGACAATGAACAGGTAAGTATAATCTACAATTCCAGAAATCAAAATGATACCGAACAAAAGGAACGCAGCCAAGATAATCAACAAAAAAGAACTCGAAAGAAGAAATGGAAAACGAAGGAAAATTGAAAATTGGAAATGTAGAGACTAAACAACAAACACGAAGATCTGAAGCAAAAGAAGGGAGACTAAGCCGGTATAGATACAAATATAAACAGTGCAAGAAGAACCGGATATTTGAAAATAATGAAAGCCAAAACGTGAACGGAACAAAAATAAAAACGGAACGACCAAACCCGACAGAAACAAAATTCTATTGGAGTAAGATATGGGAACAGCGACAGGAACACAGCAGAAATGCCAAGTGGCTGAAAGACATGAAATAAGAGCTACAACAAATCAGAGAATGCCCGGTGAATGAAATCAGCAAGGAAACCCTAAAGAAAACCATAGGAAAAATGACAAACTGGAGTGCACCAGGACACGACGGGATACATGCATACTGGTTTAAAAAATTCACAGCACTACAGGAAAGAATAGCCGAAAACATGAGAAGATGTAGACAGGAAACAAACGTGCCAGATAGGATGACAAAAGGCAGAATCACGCTGATACAGAAGGACATGGAGAAAGGAACCACCCTCAGCAACTATAGGTCTATCACATGCTTACCCACTATGTGAAAAATACTGACAGCACAACTGAGGGAACAAATCTACCACTCCCTGAACAATCGTGGATTCTTTCAGAGGAACAGAAAGGATTCTAAAAAGGAAAAAGAGGAACACATGATATGCTATACCTATATATATATATATATATATATATATATATATATATATATATATATATACATGTATAAAAAGATCCTAATGGAGGTAAAACGAAGAAAGAATTTAGCCATGGCATGGATCGAGTACAGAAAGGCATACGACAAGATTCCGCAAACATGGATAATAGAATGCTTAAAATGTATAAAATACAAGCAGAATCATCAACGTGATAGAAAATGAAATGAGAACATGGAGACTGGAATTGACAGCTGATGGACAACACATAACAGAAATCAACATACAAAGAGGCATCTTCCGAGAGATTCACTATCACCATTGCTGTTCATCATAGCCATGATGCTCTGAACAATATACTGAGAAGGTGCCAAGCTGGATACAAGTTTTCTATTACAGAAGAAAAAATTAACCACCCTATATACATGGACGACCTGAAACTTCTTGCAAGGACCGAAAAGGAACTTAAGACACTAATAAACACTACCGAGATCTTCAGCTAGGATATCCAAATGGAGTTGGCATGGAAATGTGCGCACTACTAGTTATAAGAAAGGGGAAACTGGAGACAACAGAAGGCATGGAACTACCCAACCAAACTTGGGAGTACTGGAAGCAGACATCATCAAAGCCACAGAAAAATACAAGAAAAGATGTAACCCCACACTGATGAAGCTCAGCTAGGACCCCTGTTTATCTGGAAATCTCGGCTCGTATCGTCTAGTCCTTCTCTGTGGGTTGTTACAATGAATCCTGTATGCTGAAAACGAATATCGAATCCGCAGGCAGGAACAAAAACAGACTCGGGAAACTCTATTCTACAGAATTAATTTCACAAACTTATGTACAAATATTTTTACAAATATTGTCAGTTCTTAGTAAGTTTTCAAAGTTTCAAACCTTTTTACAGACAGCGTCAGACGTGTGGAGGAGGAGGGCATCTTCAGGGAACGGCGGTCTCCACACGATCTGTTCTCCCCGAAATCAAAAAGCGATCTGACTAATTTTCGGCCCGATGTGGTTCGGGTTGAAAGTCTCCCCAGCCAATCAAATCATGCTAAACCCCAAACTGCGGGTGGACTGCGATCTGAGATTCAATTCAAGATTAAACTCCCATAACCTTGAGGTCACCACCCATCAGTACAATATGTTCTTATAACATCCTCAAATTTCCTGTTGTTGAGTTTTTCCAAATAACAAAATATCTCGTTTTTCCAACCAAAAAGCAAATATATCTATTTTGACAATGAATTAAAATATATCTATATTTATCCACCCTAAATTCTCGGGGCACCTACCGTTACCCGGGATCGATCAAAAGCTATCTTAGCATAGCTATTTGGCCCTCCTTGGCCTCTGGGGAAATCTAAAGCTCCCCAATGAGGGCAATTGCTCTCTCAGGTTGATTACGTCACAGAGACACGATCAAGTGGGAAAGGCAGTATACTAGAAATTATGCAAACAACTGCATCTCGAACGCACAGAAAAGTAGTACAAACATAAGCAGCAACAATACTTGAAAACGAGAATCATAAAACCCTATGGGACATGGACATACAAACTGATAACCCACCCAAGCAAGAAGACCGGATGTCATAATAATTAACAAGAAAGAAAAGTCCTGTCAAATCATAAACTTCGCTGTTCTAGCCGATCACAGGGTGAATATAAAGAAAAGGAGAAACGGAGCAATACACAGAGCTTGCCAGAGAGCTGAAAAGGATATGGAAGATGAAGAAAATCAAAATAATACCTATAATAGTAGGAGCATTAGGAACAATCCCCAAAAACTTTTAAAAAAGAATGGGAGAAATTGGAATCAGAGGAATTACTGGAAAAATGCAACGAACAACAATAATGAAAACAGCTGAAATATTAAAGAAAACCCTTGAGTGCGGAAACTAACACACATGAGCAACAAGAGTGGGCCAGACAAACTGTTGCAGAAGTAAAACACTAAGCGCTACATGGAACAAGAACATTGAGCCGCATATCTATAAGTTATCTTACCGCACCCCATCCCCATAAGTTCTATAAACCTACCCTATCCCCATTACCACATCACTGCCCCCTCACTAAAGAGTGAGACCAAACAGCCAAGTAGAGTCAAGGAGAAAAGAAAGACCGAGGAAAGAGGACTGACAAGACCTCCGCTTGAAAAGTGCGAAGAGAACTGAAACCTTGGGGAGGCTTGTTGCCACTCAAATTCCAGTAAAGACCAATAGCCGTTGCCAAGAGAAATCAATGGCAAGCAGCTGTTATAATGTAAATGCATTTGGAAATACTATCGATAGAGGTGGAGAGTACGGGAAATCTGGGGAGACTTGTTGTCACTCAGCTTCCAGGGAACACCGCAGGCTGTTTTCAAGGAGAGATCTTTGATGACCTGCGTGAAAGCTCCTCGTGAGCTAATAATAATAATAATAATAATAATAATAATAATAATAATAATAATAATAATTGTAGTAGTAATAATAATAATAATAATAATAATAATAATAATAATAATAACAATAATAATAATAATAATAACAATAATAATAATAATAATAATAACAATAATAATAATAATAATAATAATAATAATAATAATAATAATAACAATAATAATAATAATAATAATAATAATAATAATAATAATAAAATAATAATAATAGCAGTGGTGGCTTCGGCGGTGGTGGCGGATACCTCATAGGTTCCTATTTACCTATTATTGATTCGTATAAATGTCAAAATGTCGTCGCTTTAAACCATTCTGTCATTTCACATGATGACAACTTGTCCGGCCTATCACTTTTTTTTTTTTTTTTTTTTTTTTTGCGATTTCAGATCGAAAAGTTGTTATTTTTCATGACAGCGATTTTCTTGCGAGTTTCAACTATTTTCGCCCCATTTCGACGACAAATCAAAATCGCGTCGATTTTTCTTATATGTCCCTTTATTTTTTTTTATTGTTCTTATCTTTCATTTTCGCGTTTCTTTTTATTATATTATATTTCATTTTCGCGTTTTTCTTTCTGCTTCTTGTAAAATCGCTTCTCTCTATCATTTTAAACATTTTCTCAAACTTCTCCATCTCTACAAATCTATTATAAGATATTGTTGTCATATGAATCTTTGTCTCATTTAAAGGTTCTTGAAAAAATCCAGAAACGTATCTCTAATTTTATGGTCCCAGCCTTTTGTCTTCGATTCAAACTCTCTCTCGCTCTCCTCCTATCTCCTCTCTCTCTCTCTCTCTCTCTCTCTCTCTCACACACACACACACACACACACACACACACACACACACACACACACACACACACACACACGTGATGTTGCTATTTGCAGTGTTTTCAATAAATACTGTTATTACATGTGTTATCCAGTATTGTTTGATACATCCTCTGCTTCATTTGTCCCAGCTCGTTTAATTCGATCGTCTAGTGGTCTTCACTAATTCACTGTTTAAATACCTCATTGTAATACAGGTTCTTATTCCAAATAGGTTCTTTTCGAGAACTTCAAGGTTGTGGGAATTTCTTCATGTTCGCGGTTTTCTTCCTACCTACAGCCATAATCTTTTCAAGATTAAGGTCAATAAGCATCACCTGTTTTTGCGATAATCATCTTTCGTTCTTGTTAGCTCCTTACATCAAATGGCTTCATGCCTTGTCGCCAATGTTTCCATAAAAATTCTTAAACGAAAGATACGGAGAAAGAAATGCAGAATCGAATGATGAGAAAATGAAAAGTTAGAACAAAAACATAAGAGATAAGAAATGCATTAACGGAAGAGGAAGAAAAAGAAATGCGAAAACAAAAGATGGGCAAAAAAGAAACCCAAAAACGAAACAAGAAATAAATATGAGAATGAAAAAAAAAATTTACTTGGAGAATCACCACTTATTAATGCTCGGAGGCCACTCAGAGATAAGGGTTAAAACCCAGAAGTTTTAGTGTCGATATCTTATCAAAAGCAGAGCCATCCTTTATAATCTCAGTAAGAAAAGCAACACGTCTACAATTGAAATACATTAGCCGAGTCTTAACAGGATTAAACAAGATAAGCCAAATATTACCCTAATCCATAACTGAACCTAGATCAACTTCTAGATCATTTGTATATTTCAATATAGAAGAAGTACCCGAATAGAGAACGTTGTCATCAGCATAAATGTTAATTTTCTGAATAATATTCTCTGAAGAGTCATTTATTGTTGTGTCTGTATCAATAACAACACGAACGCAGAAAGTAAAGGTAAAAACAAATATATTAAGACGAAAATATAATACATATTTACAAAGGTGCAGTTGTACTGCAGTTGGAAGATTGTCCGGCAGAGGGCGTGTTAAAGTCTTTCATGGAGCAACCGGCACATGTGTCTTGCCTATCCGGCGTTCGAACACAGCTCCCCGGTCTTGCTGACTCGATACCTTTATCTATATCTTGTTCATCCACGTATGCTAATTAGTGAGCGTCTCCACAACATTTATATAGAGAAGAAACGGATTTGGGCTTAGAATAGAACGCTGCGGTACACCATCATTGATAGGAAAAAAAAATGAAGATACACTATCCAGAAACCAAACGTTGATCAAAAAGAAAAGACCAAATAATGTCAAGAACTTTACCACTAATACCGGAATTATCCATAAACCGACATATCTGTTCAGTTACAACAGTTAATAGATCAGCTGTTGAACGAAACTCATGAAAATTATACTGAACATCATAAAAGAGGCCCAGGCTTTGCAGAAAATGAACAAACTTGCTGTTGCTCTAAAAAGCTTTGCTAACAACAGAAAGAAGACTAACAGGATGATATTTACTTGGGTCAGATCAATCACAGGTATTTTTAAAGATAGAGACAACAGATGACTCCTTCCAACAAGAATGGAAAATAGGACTGAGAAAACGGAGATTGAACAAGAAAGTCTAGGAGCATACCGTTTGAGAACATCAACAGAAATAAAAATCAGAACCGGGAGTCTTAAATTTGTCAAGACCAGCAAGAATTCTAACAACCATGTTTGAAGTGATAATTACAGAATCAAGAGTCTGATCAGTTTTCGAAGCGAAATCCGGAAGAACACAACCAGAATTATCGATAGAAGAATTATTAGTAAAAAAGACGGGCAAAGAGATAAACCTTATCCTTAAAAGATGAAATGATCTTGAAATCATTAAGAAGAGTAGGAATAGTAGACTTGTTACTATAAATAACGCTATTATAGATTCTCTAAAAATCACGAGAACTAACCTTTTGAGATAAAAAGAGGCACGAATTCTTTGAGGATAGCTAGTGTTATGTTTAGAAATTTCCCTCTTGCAGTTATTTTTATATGGAATTGTCTCGAGGCCCCAGAACCATCACGATGATACTGAAATGATTACGACGGGCATTGAGAGAAGCACAAAGATATGAATACCAGGGAAAGAATAAGGTTAGGTTTGAAACTGCCGATGAGGAATGAAGGTGTCAATACCAACAAGAAGCCAATTAATAACCGCTTTAGCTCCATTAGAACTCCATGGGACGTCACATAGGAAGCTGCGAAACCCATTCCTGTAGTTAAGTATCTTCTTATGGAAAAGATTAATTGAAGACTTAACAGAAAAAAAACTCAATCTTAGCATGATCAGAAGAACATAATGGAGAAGAGAACAATATCCCTAAACAGAATTGTCTGTTATATCAAAAGTTTAGACAATAGTAGTATCCCATCTATTTTATATACAGATTTATGTATATGTAATCTCATTTGTAAAGCTTACTAATTTGCATATGATTGTAAAACACGATACTTTATTAATTAACTATACCTGTTAATTTGGATAAGGTTGTAAAAAAACGATACTTAATTAACTTAACTTATCAATTTGCATATTGTTGTAAAGCGATGTTTAATTTATTAACTATACTTATTAATTTGCATATAGTTGTAGAAACGATTATTCATTAATTAACGACATTTATTAATTAGCATATAGTGGCAAAAACGATTATTCATTAATTAACGATATTTATTAATTAGCGTATAGTTGTAAAAATGATACTTCATTCATTTATTATATTTGGCTTTACTGTCAATGATTTTTTTCAATTATTATACAACAGACAATTCTGTTTAGGGAGATTCTTTTATTTCATAGTAAGTTGACAGAATGCAGAAATGCCAGTGATGGTTGGTTCACCACGTTGTCTACGCACCACTTTACTTGCGTTACTTCCCGGTCCATTTTTAGCCGTGCATACACTTATCATTGTTTAGGAGAAATTATTTCTCTTTATTATCTTTTATTTATGGTCATAGTTAAAAGATGTGTACATTTTTATAAACATTACCTAGTACGTTAATGTTTGTTTATCAATATCAATAGATGAGAACGTTTTTTTGTTTCGTGCTTATTAATGAAAAGTTTTTCATAAGTATTTTACGCAGAGTACTTGGCGAATGGGTGAAGAAATTTCTTACTCTTGTAAAAAAAAAACTTCCATCTTCTCTATTCTTCCTCACACCCTTCTTCTACTAGAACTTCTTATTTTCCTTTTCTTCTTCTGCTTCATCATCTTCGTTAACTTCTTCTTCTTCTTCTTCTTCTTCTTCTTCTTCTCCTCCTTCTACTACTACTACTACTACTACTACTACTACTACTACTAAATATTTAACATTCATTCTATGCGCTATGGATGTATACAGCCAAATTATATGTGTGTGTCCCCATCTATCAGATTTCAACGGTTAAGCTTACAAATATTTAAATATATACATATTTATATGACTAAATACGAAAGCCTTTGTTCTTGTTTACTATCATTTCAGCTCAGCGTTGCCCGGGTGTTTGGAGGTGTATGTTGAGCAAAAAAAAACAAAAAAAAAGGTCAATTTTTAAAAATTTGATCCCTATTATGACCCCTTAACATTTATTGTTTGAGGCTCAAATTCAGTTATTAAGTTAGATCCATGTCCAGGGAACCTATATCTAAAATTTCAAGTGTTTAGACCCAAAATTGGCGGAGGAGTTTGGTAGAGTTCTCAAAGGTCAAATCGTTGAACTTTTGACCTCTTAACAGCTAAATTTCTGGCCGAAAGATTTTCCCAAATCTCAGTACGCTGTATATCAAATTTCGAGTGTGTAGACTTACAATTGACAGAGTTATTGCGTGGGGAAATGTACACAGACACACAGACAGATACACAGACACGTTCACTTTTATAGATATATAGATTATTTAAAACTATTTTTAAGTCTTTTAAGTAGAGAATTTTGCGAATTAATCTGTTACTATTGTAAAGAATAAGAAACTTCTCTTTTTTTTTTACTAAAACTTCTTTTCGTCTTCTTCTGCCTCTACTACTATATCAGGTGGCTCCACGCATTGCCTTAAGCGATTCCACCATATATATATATATATATATATATGTGTGTGTGCGTGTGTGTGTGTGTGTGTGTGTGTGTGTGTATGCATTTATGTATGTATGTATGTACGTGTGTTTTTTGTGTGTGTACGATGTGCTGAACACGCATGTTCCCAGTGCTAAAGATTCGTATTAGTCACAAACCTAAACGTGAAATGGATGAAGTCGCCATAGAAATGTCTTGATTGCGCGAGTTGACACAGATCACTGCTATTTACAATCAAAGCAAATCACATCTCTCCATGGATCTCATATAAACAACGCACATCTCCTTCGGATTGTAGATCAATTTATTTAGGATTTATCAAGTGTGATGTCCGTGAAGCAGAAAGATAAACGAAAAAGAACCACTTGTTCAATGAATACGATGTGATCCACGCGCATATGATGCAAAATAGCAACGAATGAAAATGATAACGATGATACATATGTCAAACACACCTGAGCCAACAATCGAAGGGAATTCGACATCCACAGGCAAAACAAAAATTAATAGCATGTACTGGCAATTATACGAATATATTCCATTCTCTGTGGACAAAGAGACAAAAAGGTAGATCACATAATAAGTGAATGCAGCAATGTTAGATAGCACAAAAGACTGCGCGAGCCGTACACTGGGAACAATGCAGACGACTGAATTTTGAACATGAAGAAAAATAGTACAGACGTAAGCCAGAGATAATACTGGAAAACGAAAACCATAAATCATCTCAGATATAAATGTACAAACCGATAAATTCATTCTAGCAAGTAGAAATTTAAGAATGAAAGAAACTGCCAAATTGTAGATTTTGCTGTCTCAGCAGTTCATAGAATAAAGATCAATGAGACAGAAAAATGAAGTAAACACACGAAGTTTGACAGAAAATTTAAAGAAATATGGAATATGAAAGCTGTATAAATATATAGCTCATTTTTGTATATCCAGTCATTATAATTATTATTTGTATATCCAGTCGTATATGACGAACACTACTTGAATGTTGTTGCTATACATATATATATATATATATATATATATATATATATATATATATATATATATATATGTGTGTGTGTGTGTGTGTGTGTGTGTGTGTGTGTGTATCACAAAAGTGAGTACACCCCTCACATTTATCAAACATTTAAGTATTCATGGGACAACGCTGAAAAAATGATTTTTTGCACAATGAAAAGTAGTCTGTCTGCAGCATATATAACAGAGTTGAATAACTAAAAATATAGCCATTAAAAACTAAATTCCTGGCAATAAAAGTGAGTATACCCCTTACTAAAAGTTGTCAATATTAACATGCAACATGTCAACTCTCAATATTTTGGTGGCCGCCATCATTTTCCAAAACTGCCTTTACACTCCTGGGCATGGAGTTTACTAGAGCTTCACCTATAGTCACTGGAATACTCTTCCACTCTTCAGTTACGACGTCGCGGAGCTGGCGGATATTTGAGACTTTGCGCACCTATATCTTCTGCTTGAGGATCCCCTAAAGAGGTTCTATTGGGTTCAGGTCTGGAGACATGCTTGGCCAGTCCATCACTTTTACTTTCAGCCTCTTCAGTAAAGCAGTGGTTGTCTTGGATGTATGTTTTGGGTCATTGTCGTGCTGGAACACTGCTCTGCAACCCAGTTTCTGGAGGGAAGGTTCATTCTCTGCTGCAGTATTTGGCAGTACATGTTGGAGGTCATGTTTCCCTCAATGAAAAGTAACTCTCCAATACCTGTAGCACTCATGCAGCCCCAAACCATGGCATTCCCACCACCATGCTTGACTGTAGGCATGACACACTTATCTTTGTACTCCTTTGTACACACATGCTTAAGTCCATCAGAACCAAAACAATAAAATTTCGTCTCATCAGAAAATAAGACCGATTTCAGTAATCTATAAGCTTTGTTGACATGTCTTCAGCAAACTGTTTTGCGGACTTTCTTGTGTATTGCCTTCAAAAGAGGCTTCCTCCTGGAGTGACAGCCATGCACATCAATTTGAGGAGTACAAAGAGAAGTAAATGTGCCTTGTCTGATTGAGTGAATCGCCTGGGAATTATTATAGAAATTTATGATATTGAATAAAATCGACTAATAATATTCGAAAACATACATAAGCTATTGACAAACAGTGTGACAATATTGAATTTATATGCGGCACCTGTATTTATATTCTGGTAAAGTTATTTTTTTCGTAGAGAAAAAAAATCGTCGCTATTTATATATACAGGGTGACACTCCCCCCCCAAAAAAAAACCGGGCCCCGTGTACACTTAATTAGAGTTGTGGACGGTTTTTTGGGGTCACCCTGTATATATATATATATATATATATATATATATATATATATATATATATATATATATATATATATATGAATGAACACACACATATATATGTATATACATACATATGTATCTATTATAATACATCCGTATTCCTGTCTGATCCTTTATTCCTATGACGTCATATGACATGTGCGACGTCATACGTGATGTCATAATAGATGCTGTCATTTGTGACGCTACGTATGGGGGACAAAAATGATCTCCTGGGCGATACCTGGGAGTCTGCTAATATATATATATATATATATATATATATATATATATATATATATATATATATATATATTTCTAAACAGTTAGGCTAAAATATTGACGCTGAAAATATTTTAGTGCCTTAATCCCGTTACGACTTATTAATTTCCTTATTGTCTGACAACACTTATCAGCAATATTTTATCATCTGTCTATGAATTAATGAAGGACCCCTTATCAATGAACCACCATATATCTAAATAGGATTCAAAGTTCGAAGATTAACTGAATTTTAATGTCTCTTACTTTAAATACCTTTCCCCAATAAATCTGCATAAAATTACTGGCGTTTGTGTCTATATACTCCAGCTACACACACAAGCACACACACACGGACACACACACATACACACACACACATACAAACATACAGACACACGCACGCACACAAATAAGTACACACATACACACAATACAAACATATTTAAAAATAACTTTTCATCCTCAAGATGACCTATTGCAACTGAGTGTTGTAAGGAGCTTGATTTATAATTGGCATCCTAAATGGAGAGCTGTGTCGCAATATATTTGTTCATATTACATTTAAATTTTTGCTTGTGATTATAGTCAAGGAAATAGAGAGAACAGAAGGAATTACAAATGCAAACGTTTCCAGGAAAGAAACTATTTAAACAGGAAGTTTTGTTTTTATCTTGAGACCTTTACAGTGAAGAGGCAGGATTATGCTAGTAGCCGGGTTAGTCGGAAGTCTTTATATTGGAATGTACAAGTGCAGGCGGAGCATATTCCATGTAAGTACACGTAAAAACAAACATAGGTGTGCAACATTGCAGCGATTGGACAGGGGGGAACATCTTGTAGACTGCACGGGATTACCTTAGAGGTACTTCTTTGTTAGCCCTATCAAACTTGTAATCTTTTCGTGGCATACCAGTGCAGTCGCAAGGCAGTTCGGAACCACTAACTTAGATTATTTACTTCGTTTCTCTTCTCCCCTATAATATATTGCAGATTAATTTAGCACAACATCGACACGAGAGTAAACAGTGAAAGGGAAGAACGAATGTGTTATGCAAATCTTTCTACTGTAAAAATAAAGAGAGCAAACTGTTTCCTTAATATTATGATACAAGAATTTTGATCTTTTAACAACGACAGGAAAATAGTAAGAAGTCCGTAAGGCCAGCGTAACATTTCAATTCTCAGTTTTCAATAGTTCCAACAAATATTTGAAGCTGAGAACGGACAAATATTTTTTACTCTAAGAAGTAGAAACATTTCTGATTATGAACTAATTTTAGTTTTAACAACACAATTATTATTACATCTGAATAGGAACGGATTTAAATCAACACTTTTTTCAAATAATAAACAAAACATATATGCTCAAATCAACTACGAATATGAATAACATTTTTTAATTAAATAATCCAAAACAATTTATTTGTACTTCTCAATACATATATATATATATATATATATATATATATATATATATATATATATATATATAACTATTTCATTTATTCACATAAATTTACTATACGAAAGTATAGATTTATGCGTAAACTTTAAGTATTTACTTCAAAAGTGCTCAATACGTATGTAGAGCTAGTTAGTAATTTATAAAATATATATGGCGATTAAGCTACACTGAATATTCTGCGTTTCATCCAACTATAGGATTCGTCAGGCTTATGCGCGAATTCTGTCGTTGCTTCTTGTTTTTATACATGTTGAGGATTACTAGTTGGCCAATCAGCTTTCTAGTATCCACCGCGCCCCTTCCTACCAGCCAATGGGCATGCATTTTATCAAACAAAGGATCTGTTTTAGAGCTAGGTTTATATACACACCCACACACACACACACACACACATATATATAGGGGGTTAAAACAAGAGTCTAAAGAGCAGAGTATATTTTGATGTATTAGTAAAGTCATTAATACAATTAAAATAAAAGAAAAGAAAACAGTGCTAATTGTAATGTAGATATATAATAAGCTCAATAGGCATATATGTTCTAGAGATATTTTAATATTGAGTGACCAGTATTTATTGATTTTGATTTTGTTTGTTCTTTCTTATGAAATAGATTTTTAATTTTAATTATAAATTATCAATCATCTTACGCAATATATATATATATATAAATATATATATTTGAAAAAGTCCATTTTTTAAATTCAATAAATTTAATTAAAACACTGTTTACTAAATTTACACATAAGTATTAAAAAAGAAGGCAAAGAAACGTATCAGAATAAAACCGCATCACTTTCGTTTCGGAGAAAAGTATATATTCGGTTCCATACAAGTATGAATTTTCGTTCATTATTAAAAGAAAAAATAATAAGCTGACCAATCTCGCTCTCACTCTATAGGTTCTGGAAAAGAGATAAGAAAAAACTGTATATATAAAGAAAACTATTATGAAGGACGTTTTCAAACGTACAGATCGTCTCGAAGATTTTTCGATAGAATATCAAGTGAACAAAAATCAAGATGGTAAATGAGTCAATATTGAAATTCAATGAACATGTCAGATTTTTATTCAAATGTTCTGTGATTGAGGAATGTATAGTTTTTTTTTTGCACGTTCGTTGACGAAAGGTTCCATTCCTAGTTTTGTTTGGTATATTTTACCGAAGAGTTTTAATGTTTCTTTTTGCAATTTAAACTCTGAATGGGATAACTGTTAGCAAGTCTATTAAATCTAACCTTAATGTGATCTCACTTTGGTCTCAGAAATAAGTGGAAACTGCCTGAGCATTAAGAATTTCAAGTTCTAAAAATATATGTTCACTTTTCATACCAGATAGTGGGATAAATAATTCTAATTCCTGACCTAGTATTATAATTTCAGTAGGAGATAATTCCTGGGAGAATAGATTTAGTGTGTTCCTACCTATATCTGTATTTGTGGGTATCTCATTTATTTTAAACAAGCAGTACCCGGCAAACCACGCGTTGCGGTGGCATAATCTGTTGGATGCAACGAAGACACGCACACACGCACACACACAGACAGACACACACACACACACACATGCAAACACGCATGCATACACACAAACACGCGCACGCATACACACACAGACACGCACACACACGCACGTACGCACAGACACGACAATACACACAAACACGCGCACGCATACACACACAGACACGCACACACACGCACGTACGCACAGACACGACAACCACACACACGCTCTTACACATACACAAACACATGCACATATACACACACGCACGCACACACATTCAAGATTCACACACACGCACGCATGCACTCACACACACACAAACAAACACACACATACACATACATGCACGAACTCACTCACACACACAAACAAAAGCACGCATACATACACACATGTAGGCACACACAAAAACACACGCACGTTGGCACACACGCAAAAAAACATACACACGCGCGCAAACACGCAAACACGCCATCACACAAGCTCATTAACAAATGCCCGCACACACACGCACACACACAGGCACATGCATACACAAACTTTGTAAATAGTCAGGAATAGACAGTTTGTAGGCTTCCAAATCACACATAAGGAGATTTTAAAGCATATAAATTGTAAATTATAATGAGTGAAAAAGCTTCCAAATCACACATCAGGAGATTTTTAAATATATAAATTGCAAAAATATTGGTTATGATCACGGGTCTCGGCTATACTATTTGCTCAATCCCTTTTTTTTATTTAGCGTATAAATAATTTTCGTCTGTTATAAAATAAAGAAGAAATGATGGTTATCAGTGCCAATGTGTCGAAAACAGTACGTAAACAGAAAAAATTTAGCACGGTAGTGTAACTGCTTAATAAAAATTAGCATGTACTTACTATATAAATGAAAGCATTGTTATAAACATTGTCTCGGCGTGTCGCAGTTGTTTAATATGTATGTATGTATTAGGTGTATTTTATGTAAAACGATTACCTCTTATATAGAGTCAAGCGATATTGGTAAGTTTCTGGATTATTTTTGTAATAAGAGTTAGATTTTGGAATGAACGAACAGTTTCAGTTAATGAGATTTCACGGAATGTGAGAAGGGAGAATTTATTATTTTTGTATTGGGAAGTGGGTTAAGGTTAAGTTATGGCTATAAGTATATGACTCAGTTAATAAGGATACAACCCTATACCCATCGAAAGTGTAGAAATTCTCCCGGTGATGACTGGGAGCGCTGAGGAGTTGGTATTGAGAGGGGAAAATACGAACTACTTTCTCTAGAGATAGTTGCGATTGTGATGATGGCGCTCATAGAATGAAATGTAGGATTTTATTATAAAGACAAAATGTGGCGTAAATGGCGTTCAATAGTTACATAAGATGGTAAATAACAGTGTAGACATAATGAACTTATATATGGCATCTGTTGTTGCAAACCTATGGTGATTTGGTCCAGAGGAGAATTTTTGCGATCAAAATATTATATATAGGAGATATTAAGTGTTGAAATTTATTACGTAATTGAGGAACAATATTTTTGACAAACGTGCAACCTGGATTATAATATTCGCATGTTTTTAAAAAAATACATTCATCGGACGAAAAAAGAAAAAAGAAAGAAAAATGTAAATAATTTTTGTTTTCTTATTAATTTGCATAATTTCTTTTCATATATTCGGATCTTAAAGAAACGATACATATTTGAGTACAAATATTTTGTAACTAAATTTGCATACGCCATTTTATTGAATCGGTATAAAAAATGGTCACATTGTGTTCTGTTAATTTAGAGACCAATTTGATTGTATATTTTGATTGCTTTCAAGCGTTTTTTCTTCCGATGCATTTACACTCGTTAATGAAATCATCTTCAGTGGTAATACGTCTTTTTGAGCGTGAACAGTTAAAAAAGATCTCTGTATTGTATGTGCATGTGTGTGTGTGTGTGTGTGTGTGTGTGTGTGTGTGTGTGTGTGTGTGTGTGTAGATAGATGGTCTATATAGAAAAAAAATGCCCGTAAATCGAAAACACAGACTATAGTTAACATTTTACGTTATACCATCAACACTTAGGCCCAGAAAAAAAAAACTCAGATTACAACGAAATAACAAACAAATAGTTTATGATTGCATGCTTTCAGCATATCAATTCATTTGGGATAATTTAATGTGGATCTTCGATTTAATTGTATAATATTCATTGAACACAAGGTGTTATTTTATCCATAGCTGATTGGAAAATAAAGTTTCATCCCATTAGATGAAGCAGATTCCAGGAAATAATAATTAAAAGAGAAAGTAAATTCGTATCCAAAAATTGTCTCACTCGATTTAAATAGATTTTGATTTATGCCCCTTGTGTTCCAGTCAGCCAACATTCAAAATTGGACGTGTCGCCCAACGACTTTCAATTATCACATTTTAATTATAAAGACATTTTCTTCACTCGAAAATATATAACAAATATTATTTGTTAATCAATGCAAAAAAAACTTATTTTATTAAATTGATTTCTTATATGCCTCCATTAGAATTCGTAATCACTTTGTATACCTTTTCATGTAGCGTGCAATTTACATAAGTCACACCCAAATAGTGGATGTACACTTAAAAAATATATAAAAAAAAGAAGAAATTAGACTATAGTAATGCGATTTTCAAAATTTAATGAAAAATAAGTAATTCTTATATGGAATAGAAAACCTAAACTTCTTTTTACTATGGTTGTTCTCGAAATATTTATTACTCCACCATTTTTCTACTGTATACTTTAATTTCTAAGTATATTGTTGAACACTGTCAGATCCATGTTACGAAATAGAAAATATTGAAAATAGCTTGGTATATATATAAAAAAAATCTCAATCAAATGCGATAATCCATGTCTCTATGGTTGCTTATCATTGTTTATGAAATTATTATTATTATTATTATTATTATTATTATTATTATTATTATTATTATTATTGTTGTTATTGTTATTGTTATTGTTATTGTTGTTATTATTATTATTATTATTATTATTATTATTATTATTATTATTATTGGCGGCTCAATGGAGCTTTCACACAAGTCAACAACCGATCTGAGGGTGATGAGAAAATGGGAGGGGATGCGTGATGGGGGTTTAGACCTTGTAGATATGCAGCTTCGGTGTTTTTCATTCCCTGTAATGCTTTTCGTTAAATTGTATTCTTGTATCATTCTCCACATTCAAGTGTTTTCCTTAATATTTCAGTCGTTTTCATTATCCTTAGGCGTTGTATTTTTGCAGTTATTCCTCTGATTCCAATTTCTGCCATTCTTTTTTCAAAGTTTTTCGGAATTTTTCCTAGTGCTCCTACTATTATCGATACTATTTTGATTTTCTTCATCATCCAAATCCCTTTTAACTCTCTGACTAGCTCTGTGTATTTGCTTCGTTTCTCCTTTTCTTTCATACTCATCCTGTGGTCAGCTGGAACTGCGATTTGACAGGATTTTTCTTTCTTGTTAATTATTACGACATCTGGTCTTCTTGCTTGGATGGGTTTGTTTGTCTGTATGTCCATGTCCCATAGGATCTTGTGGTTCTCATTTTCTAGTGCTGTTGCGGGTTTATGTTTGTACCATTTGTCTGTACAGTCAAAATGCATCCGTTTGTACAATTCCCAGTGCACCGCCCTCCCCACTTGGTCATGCCTATTTTTGTATTCCTTTTGGGCCAGTTTGCTGCATTCACTTACTACATAGTTGATCGTTTCGTCTCTTTGTCCAGAGTCTGCATTTGCTGCTTTCTTGTGTTTTATCGATCTTTGCTTTGATATGGTTTGTTCTTATCGAGTTGTCTTGTGCTGCATTTATTAGAGATTCAGTTTCTCGGTTTATGCGTCCTTTTCACACCCATGTCCAGGTGTTTTAGTTATTCTTCTCTTTTGTCATTCTTATGAATCTTCCGTGGAGTTGTTTCTCTTCCCATTTCTCTTTTCTCGTTTTGTCATTTGTCTCTCTGTTTTCTGTTTTGTTGGGGGTTTCCGTGTCTCTCGCTGCCATAATTATCCTTTCAGTGTTTTGCATTATTATATTTTTCTAGTTCTTTTTTTTTTTGTGTTCTACACGCAGTCCTCTATACAGATCAGTCCAGTCCCGCCGTCTTTCCTTTTCACGTGGAGTCTGTCAATATCGTCCTTTGGGTGTAGTGCATTATGCATAGTCATGAGTTTCCTGGTCTTATGGTCGAGCTGTCTCAGTTCTTCTTTTGACCACCCCATAAACGGTCCTGAGTATCTTACTAGTGATACTGCCCATGTATTTATACCTTTTATTAGGTTTCTGCTATATAATTTGGTTTCCAGGAGTTTTTTTTTCTCATGATGTATTCCTTTCCAATTTTGTCTTTCATTTCTGTTGCTTTGATGGTGTCCCCTTCCAGAATTCCCAAGTATTTATAGCCATCTTGTTTCCTTAGTGCCCTCATTTCTATTTGGTTGGGTAGTTTTATGCCTTCTGTCGTTTCCAGTTTTCCTTTTCTTATAACTAGTAGTGCGCACTTTTCCATCCCAAATTCCATTTGGATATCTTGGCTGAGTATCCTGGTAGTGTTAATTAGTGTCTCTATCTCCTTTTCGGTTCTTGCAAAAAGTTTCAAATCGTCCATGTACATCATGTGGTTCATTTTTTCCTCTGTATTAGGGAACTTGTATCCGGCTTGGCATGTTCTCAGAATACTAATCAGGCGCATCATGGCTATGATGAACAGTAATGGTGATAGTGAGTCTCCTTGGAAGATGCCTCTTTGTATGTTAATTTCTGTTATGTGTTGTCTATCAGTTGTCAATTCCAGTCTCCATGTTTTCATTGCATTTTCTATTACGTTGGTGATCCCGCTTGGTATTTTATACATTTTTAAGCATTCTATTATCCATGCTTGGGGGATCCTGTCGTACGCTTTTTTGTAGTCGATCCATGCTATGGCTGAATTCTTTCTCCTTCTTTTTACCTCCTTTATGATCTTCTGATCTCTCTCTCTCTTTCTCTCTCTCTCTATATATATATACATATATATATATATATATATATATATATATATATATATATATATATCAATTAAAATAACCAATTATGTCATCTGTTCCTCCTTTTTGGCATCCTTTCTGTTCCTTGGGGATGAGTCCACGGTTATTCAGTGAGTGGTAGACTTGTTCCGTCAGTTGTGCTGTCAGTATCTTCCACATAGTGGGTAAGCACGTGATCGGACTATAGTTGCTAGGGACGGTTCCTTTCTCTGTGTCCTTCTGTAGCAGTGTGGTTCTACCTTTTGCCATGCAGTCTGGCACGCTTTCTTCCTGTATACATCTTCTCAGGTTTTGGGCTAGCCTTTCGTGGAAGGTTGTGGATTTTTGAACCAGTATGCATGTATCCCGTCGTGCCCTGGTGCTCTCCAGTTTCCCATTTTTCCTATGGTTTTCTTTAGAGGTTCCTTGCTGATTTCATTCACTGTTCCTTCTTCTATTTGTTGTAACCCTTCTTTCATGTCTTTCAGCCATTCGGCATTTCTATTGTGATCTCGTCGCTCTTCCCATATTTTACTCCAGTAGAGTTTTGTTTCTGTCGGATTTGGTTGTTCTGTTTTTGTTTTTCCTCCGTTCATATTTTGGTAGAATTGGCTTTCATTAGTTTCAAATATTCTGTTTTGTTTGCATTGTTCAGATTTATATCTATATCGTCTCAATCTCGCTTTGATTTTCTGATTTGAGATTCATACTTACCATTTTGGCGCCTGCGTAAATTAGGTTGTTTAAGTCTGTGATTGTATTTGTTGTGATGTGTGGGAGGACCTTGTTAACCTTCTCTGGTTCTGTTTTTAATTTCTTCTGTTCTTGGTTCCTTAACGATGGGAGTTTTGTTTTTTCCTCGCTCGCGAGCGTTATTATTTTATTTATTTCGTTTGCTTCATTCTCTGTCAGTTCTGTTTCATTATTCTCGGTTTCCACGTTTGTAGAATTCGGTCTTCGTAAGTCCTCGGCCTTAAGTGTTTTTGCTTGTGAGGCATCAACTTGTGGGGTTTCTCTACGTGCGGTTTCGTTGGGGGATGCTTCTTGTTGAGTTTCATTATTTATTTTTCGCTGCACTTCTGTTAGTTCTAGTTTAGAGAGCCACCTTTTCTTGAGTATTTCTTTGTTCTGTCGCAGGGTAGTCACTGGATAGGTCCCATAGTTCTTTCATTCGTTTCCGATAACCTCCATATCTTTATTTAATATAATAGCATTCCATTACTTGTCTATTCTCTTTTGGTGTTCACTTCTTTCTTCGTTTTTTTTCTGTTTTGATGGTTATCATGGCTGTGCTGTGTTTGTTCGGTATCGTTATTGAAATTAGAGGTTATGCTTACCTGTTCAGCGTCCATGTTATTTGAGTTTCTGAAATTAGAAAGTTGGCCAACATTCGCAGGATGACGACCGGGTCCCCCATGCTTGTTACCGAAGGAGCACTTGCCGATCATTACACCCAGATCTTTCTTCTGGGCCCATGGTTTGGATTATTTGTAATTGACATTTTCCATATTTTGGTGTTTGGGGCAACACCGAGCCCAAAATTGTTTTACCTGTGGTTCTGACGCAGGGATAGTGTATAGCACCCATTTATACAGGGGGTATCGTGAACTATCACGCATACATTAAAGACATGAACAGAGACAAAAAAAAAATTAACTAAGTATTCTACTTATTAAAAGTCGGTAGTAATGCTCTGAAAGAAGCCGTTTGAAGATAGGTCTACCTTACACCAATTATTATTATTATTATTATTATTATTATTATTATTATTATTATTATTATTATTATTATTTCAATGTTGTGACCCTTTGGGCTGTGATCATAGCGTAGTATCTGTGTTAACTCTGGTAAGCAGAGCCAAGGGTCAAAACATAATAATGATAATAATAATAATAATAATAATAATAATAATAATAATAATAATAATAATAATAATAATAATAATTGATTTGAACGACGGCGGGTCGCTGGAGCAATTATTATGATTAGAAAAATAAACAATTTAATTGGAAAAAAATAATTGACAAATAATATAATAAATTGCAAAAGGAATGTGAAAATAGAAAATAGATGTAAACATTATTTTGGGGGTTTCGTAAACAAATAACTAGATTGGGGTTACATCAGGTGATGAGACGTAATGAGACAGGTGATGTATGTAAATTTGGGGAGATTCTAGGCAGTCGTTAGCTGGACATCAGAGGGAACAGACGACTCAAAAGTCAGTCTCTATGACGCGGGAAGCGGCGTCATTTCAGGCAGCAAAGATGTAAGAACTTTTAATCTCTGAAAATGCCGCCGGATCATGAAAATAAATGTTCGTAAATAATTCAGGTATGTGTTGTGTTATTTACAGCTGTTAAAAAAGAACTGTTTGTCTACAACTGTTTCGATACGTCCACGTCAATCGTTTCCTGTTAGAACTGTTGCATAAATGTTAAAATATACACACTAGACGATCAACTAAATGATACGACGTATATACATACACATATTTACACGTACACGAATATACAGGAAAAGATAAACCCAACTATTCAATGTGTACGCCGTTATATTCATATACATGCACATAATGTAACATGTACATCGTTATAGAACGTATTCATACACCTGCCTGTATCACACACACACACACACACACACACACACACACACACACACACACACACACATATATAATATGTGTTTATACAATAATAAAATTTCGTTGGAAGCTATCTTACACGTACATGAATATACAGATAAAATATAAAACCTAAATTTAGAATTACATATTATTACGAAGGTCATTCCAAAAGTAAGGCCTCCTACGTTTTAAACTCAAAACTTAAAATGAAATCGGCAAACCCATCTCCAACTGCATCGGCTTCGAAAATGTTGATCGGTTCATTTTTTTCTTTGCATGGAAGAATTCGATGATGCATCTCCGCTGATCTGAAAATAAAGCATGAAACTTTTAAATTATTTTTTATACAGTTATTATATTTTTTTATACAGTTATTATATTTTTGTACAGTTATTATAATTTTTATAGAGTTATTATAATTTTTTATAAAGTCATTATAATTTTTATACAGTTATTAAGATTTTTATACAGTTATTAAGATTTTTATACAGTTATTAAGATTTTTATACAGTTATTTTAATTTTTATACAGCTATTATAATTTTTATACAGGTATTATAATTTTTATAGTTATGATTTTTATACAGTTATTATAATTTTTATACAGTTATAATTTTTATACAGTTATGATATTTATACAGTTATTATAATTTTTATACAGTTATTATAATTTTTATACAGTTATTATAATTTCTTCTAAGATGACCAACTTTATAAATAGAAGCATTCGATGAGTTCATTACAGTTTTAACTATTTGAGATGACGTACGATTGTTTGTATAATATTGATAAATCAAACAATTGTCCTCATTGTATTATTTTTTACAAGATCCGGATACCACTCAAGGATAAGGGCAGAATTAGACTAAGGGCACAGAATAGTAAGGGCTCGAAGACACCTGTGTTGTAATTAGCCGGAAAGCAGGCCAGTGGAACAGAGGCCCACAAGTGGGTAATTCAAGAAAAGAAGCCTTACTCATGAAATGTGCGTTTAAATTTAGGCACTGGTATAGAACAGGAGAACTTGTTTGAAATGGTTGTTACTACTTTTTGTGAAAGTTTGACGGGAGTGGGACCATTGAATGGAGCTCAGACGATCACCTGCCGTGATAATAACGGTAGAGCTGAGACATGTTCGCAACGTCTCTTCTGTAGGCAAGAGGTTGCAGAGAGGAGAAAAGGATATCGCGTACTAGGTTACATCGTTCGCAACGTTGTGCAGATAATACCCAAGGTGAGAACAATTGTATAAATAATATAGAGTTTATGTACTTTGTTTAAATCCACATCTTGTTCTTTAAAATGATTAAACGCCCCTTCATTCTGCACATTAGTTGAACTGAACCATTTTAAAAGTGTTTGTGTTTTTTACTTTATTGTTTTCTTCTTTCTAATGAAAAAAAAAACAAAAACAAAAAAGAGTAAAAACAAACATTTACTCTGAAGGAAGCGAATCGTGGAATAAATTCACATCTGTTAGTGATTTCTTAAAGGTGAAAAAATGTTCACTTTGGAAGCATTCAATAATGCAAACAAAAAAAAAATGATTTAATTAAAAAATATATTTATTTGTCCTTATTCGTCCCAAAGAAGGCATATTGAAACGTAAGGGGCTAATATTAGGGGTCGTGTCAAACAGGACATTATGGGGAGTTGAGCAGCGAGATATCTATTCACATTTAAACTTCTGCGGGTAAGTACAGTTAGGGAAGCAAGAAACAAGAAGGGAAATTCCAAAGTCTAGCAGTTTGAGGGAAGAAACTATTAGAGTAGAAAGCTTTTCGGCATCTGGGGATCTCAACAGTGAAGGGGTGGAATTTTGCTTGTTATGGTGATAGTGTTTATGTTTAGTGTGAAATAATTTGCTTTCGATATGTTATCAGTTCGACTGCATAAAAAAATAAAATATGCATTTGCAAACCAAATTCTTACGCAAAATTAGGCAATCGACTGATGACCAGCAAAAGTAAAACGCATTTAGAATATTCGATGTAATTATTTATGAAAATTAAGGAATTGAAATGATTTCATACATTGCATATAGATTATCAACGATGCGTCATGATTTTGCGTCAAAATAATTTTCCATTTTCGCTTGATGAAAGAAGATATATTTTAACTAGAAGGGAGACCCGGCGTTGCCGGAGATTGAATCATGATCAACGAATGTTTTACACTCTCATAGTTTTGTTGCCATCGCAATCGGTGAAATCGTCCATTTTTCAATTAAATTGATTGCTAGCCTGCTCTAGTTTAGGGCCCATCGCGGTGCATCTGGAGGAAGATTCACATACCCAACAATTTAATTAACAATATATTGTAGTCTACATTGCACTGTAGAGAATCTACTGTTGATTTTATAAAATTATTTTTATATATAACAGCTTGAATTAGTTTGATGCAAAGTATCATGTTTCAATTGAGGTCTAAACAGAAACATTCGTTTCGAACGTGTCCCTGTCATCTCAAAGAACCTATTATTGAATTTACCTCCCTGGCCTTACTGCTTGTGCAGTTCTGATGGCTTGAATTTAAGTTTAAAATGAAAAAAGTCAAATATCACGGTGCAATTGTGTTTTAAACAAAAAAATTCATTTCGAAGCGCCCCTGCCATACCAAAGAACATGCTGTTGATATTATATGTCGGGCCTTTCGGCTTGTGTGGTAATAAAACTTCTCAAATGCAACTATGACGTTAGGTTGTAGTAAAAATTACCGGTTCCTTTTTTTTATCGGATTTTTTTTCTATCAGAAGAATGATATACAATAAAATTCTGTTTTAAACTTGTAAAAAAATGTCACAGAAACGTACGGAATACTTCAAACTGCTTTTGAACCATCTTGCATGAATCGAGCATCTTTTTTTGAGTGGCTTAAGAGATTAGAGAAGGGTAGGGAGTCTATGAGGGATGATGAAAGGTATGGAAAAAGTAAAGAAGTCAGAACACCAGTCCATTGGGCAAGTAAAGAATTTCATGGATAAGGATTGTCGTGTGTCTATAGAGACAATAAATACACCGTTTGATTTCAGTGTGGGACATAAAAACTTATATTAAAATTAAAATTACAATTTTGATTTCAATCGTCGATGCTTACTGAAACCATGTAATTTGTTATTTGATAATTTTTGTAATTTGTTATTTTATTATGCAATTTTTTTTTTATTTTTACATAATGTGTTCTATTATCATTTGTAAAATTTCTAATTATATTATTTACATAATTTGTTACTTTTTATATATATGAAATTTTTATTTACATAATTTGTTATATTATTATTATTATTATTTATGAGATTTAAAATTTTATTATTTAAGTAATTTGCATTTTTATTATATATGTAATTTGTTATTATCTGTGATTTGTTACTTATTATTTATGTAATTTGTTAGTTTATTATTTATGGAATTTGATATTTTATTATTTATATAACTTGTTTTATTGTTATGTAATTTGTTAGTTTAATTATTTATATAATCCGTTAGTTTATTATTTATGTAATTTGCTTTCATTATTTATTAAATTTGATATTTTATTATTTATATATGTTTTAATATTATTTATTTAATTTGTTATTGCATTATTTATCTAATTTTTTGTCTTATTATTTATGTAATTTTTTGTTTCATTATTTATCTAATTTGTTAGTATTTATGCAATTTGTTTTTATTATGGGATTTGATATTTTTATTATGGAATTTGATATTTTATTATTTATGTATTTTTTATCATTTATGCAATATGTTAGTTTATTATTTATGCAATTTGTTATTTAATTTTTCATAAACAGTAAAGTAAATTTAGTTTAATCTATCAAAATTATTTCAGTCGAAAATCAATAACCTTCCGCTTTTCTTATGCAAATGAATTCGTTTGATATTTAGAAACAAATAAATTTCCGGACGTATTTACATTTTAATGAATCACGAACGGGATAAATACACGAAAGTGTTTTTGTGCAATCTTTCCATATATATATATATATATATATATATATATATATATATATATATATATATATATATATATATGTGTGTGTGTGTGTGTGTGTGTGTGTGTGTGTGTGTATGGAGACAGAAAGAGAGAGAGAGAGAGAGAGAGAGAGAGAGAGAGACACACAGAGAGAATTAGAATGCGTACTATATATTATCTTGGAGTGTTTTTGGTCTCTGTATGCAATGGTTTGTCAGGACAATCTTCTATAAAGATCGTTCAATCTACAATTAACCAAATATACGCCGACCAAATATCGGCACTTAACTTTAGACTTGCTCTGGAATCTGGCAATACAATGAAACAAACAGACAAACAAACAAAAAAAAGGCATAATATATATATATATATATATATATATATATATGTAAAAGAGATTTATATATATATATGTATATATATACATATATATATATGTATATGTGTGTATGTGTGTGTGTGTTTGTGTGTGTATACTTTTTATTTCTTTTACATAAGCAATGATATGTCGCTACACATTCATAAGCATGTTTCGGTCAGCCAGTTACTCGTAAATAATGAATGGAAGTACAGCCAGCAACCTCCACATGGGAATATTAGCAACAACGAGCAGTTGCCTTTGTGTGAATCTTATACAGACAATGGAACGTTGTTATGCGTTAACCAATCAACTTTATCCGAATGATTTTTTCTATAATAGAATGAGTTGTTTATATAGACAAACAGACGATGGTCTATATCGATACAGATCGGGAGAGTTTTATAATCCTGGAACGTACGTGGACATGTAAATTGATAATCTGCTAGAGATTGAACGCAATCATCTTCAAAACAATCGAAATCATATTGTGCAAGGTCTATGAATATCGATCAAACACGCCGTATGTTCTGCGCCCAGGACATTTTAATTTTGCAAAGTGAACATTGCCTCTTTATGACAGTTTTCATAAGTAGGGGATCAGTCCTACTTAATGCCATGTTTCTTTGTCAAATAGCTTAAATGTATTTGCCAGACGCAGGAATACATACATACATACATACATACATACATACATACATACATACATACTGAGTGACAACAAGTCTCCCCAGGTTTCCAGTACTCTCCACCTCTTTTGATAACATTTGCAAATAAATTTGCATTATCACAACAGCTGCTTGCCATTGATTTCTCGTTGGCAGTAGCTATTGGTTTTTGCTGGGGTCTGAGTGGCAATAAGCCTCCCCAAGATCCCAGTTCTCTTCGCACTTATTTGGCTGAGGTCTGCTCAGTTCATCGGTCTTTCCTTCCTCTTTGACTCTACTTGGTTATTAGTCTCGCTCTTTTTGGGGTGGGGCAGTGATGTGGCTCTGGGGATAAGGTTGGCTTAGAGAACTTATAAATATGCGGTTTCAGTGTTCTTCATTCCATGTAGTGTTTTATGTTTTGCCTCAGCAGCTTTTTGTCTGGCCCGCACTTGTTGCTCTTGTGTGTTGGTTTCCACATTCAATGGGTTTTCTTAATATTTCAGTTGTTTTCATGATTATTGTTCGTTGCATTTTTCCAGTCATTCCTTTGATTCCAATTTCTCCCATTCTTTGTTCAAAATTTTTCGGGATTGTTCCTAGTGCTTTTACTATTATATGTATTATTTTGATTTTCTTCATCTTTCATATCCCTTTCAGCTCTCTGGCTAGCTCTGTGTATTTGCTCCATTTCTCCTTTTCTTTGATATTCACCCTGGAACAGCAAAGTCTACGATTTGACAGGATTGTCCTTTCTTGTTAATTATTACGACATCCGGTCTTCTTGCTTGGATGGGTTTATCAGTTTGTATGTCCATGTCTCATAGTATTTTGTGATTTTTGTTTTCAAGTAGTGTTGTTGGCTTATGTTTGTACCACTTGTCTGTGCGTTCGAGATGCAGTTGTTTGTATAATTCTCAGTGTACTACTCTTCCCACTTTATCGTGTCTGTTCTTGTATTCCATTTGGGCCAGTTTGCTGCATTCACTTATTATATGGTTTATCGTCTCGTCTCTCTGTCCACAGAGTCTGCATTTGCTGTTTTCTTGTGTTTTGTCGATCTTTGCTTTGATGTGGCTGGTTCTTATCGAGTTATCTTGTGCTGCAGTTATTAGAGATTCAGTTTCTCGGTTTATGCGTCCTTTTCGCATCCATGTCCAAGTGTTTTCGTTATTTTCATCTTTTGTCATCCTTATGAATCTTCCATGTAGTTGTTTCTCTCGTCCCACTTTTCTTTTTTTGTCTTATCCTTTGTCTCTGTTTTCTGTTTTATTGATTTTTCCGTGTCTCTCGCTGCTATGATTATTCTTTCAGTGTTTTTGATTAAGTATTTTTCTAGTTCTTTTTTTCTGTCATTCATTCTATATTGACCAGTCTCCTCCCGCCTTCTTTCCTTTTTACCTAGAGTCCGTCAATATCGTCCTTCGGGTGCAGTACGTTGTGCATGGTCATGAGTTTCCTTGTCTTTTGATCGAGTTATCTCAGTTCTTCTTTAGTCTACCCTATGAACGGCCCAGAGTATCTTACTAGTAATACTGTCCATGTATTTATGCCTTTTATTAGGTTTCTGCTATATAATTTGGTTTCGAGAGGTTTTCTTGTTCTCCTGATGTATTCCTTTCCAAGTCTCTCTTTCATTTCTGTTGCTTTGATTATTTCTGCTTCCAGTACTATTAGGTATTTATAGGCGTCTTATTCCCTTAATGCTCTCATCTCTGTTTAGTTGTGTAGTTCCATGCCTTCTGTCGTCTCTAGTTTTCCCTTTCTTATAACTAGTTGTGCGCACTTTTCCATACCAAACTCCATTTGGATATCCTGGCTGAAGATCCTGGTGGCATTTATTCATGTCTCTAGTTCATTTTTGGCCCTTCGAAGAGTTTCAGATCGTCCATGTACATCAGGTGGTTTATTTTTTCCTCCGTGTTAGGGAACTTGTATCCACCTTGGCACTTTCTCAGTATATTGTTCACGGGCATCATGGCTATGATGAACAGTAACGGTGATAGTGAATCTCCTTGGAAGATACCTCTTTGTATGTTAATTTCTGTTATGTGTTGTCCATTAGCTGTCAATTCCAGTCTCCATGTTCTCATCACATTTTCAATCCCGTTAAATGACCATGTTTGGTATTTTATACATTTTTAAGCATTCTATTATCCATGCTTGAGGGATAATATGGTACGCCTTTTAGTAGTCGATCTATGCCATGGCTAAATTCTTTCTCCTTCTTCTTCTTCTTCTTTTTCTTCTTCTTCTTCTTCTTCTTCTTCTTTTTACCTCCTTTAGGATATTTTGCTATTTTGCTCTATATATAACAAATCATGTGTTTCACTTCTTCCTTTATGGCATCCTTTCTATTCCTCGGGGAGAAGTTCCCGATTATTCATGGAGTGGTAGATTTGTTCCCTTAGTTGTGCTGTCAGTATTTTTTCACATAGTGGGTAAGCACGTGATAGGCCTATAGTTGCTGGGGGCGTTTCCTTTCTCTGTGTCCTTCTGTATCAACGTAGTTCTGCTTTTTGTCATCCAAGCTGGTACGTTTGTTTCCTGTATACATTATTATTATTATTATTATTATTATTATTATTATTATTATTATTATTATTATTATTATTATTATTATTAAATGAATAAATATATTTACAAGCAATTAGGCATCAGTGCATCATTAAATTGGTAATTTATTAATAAAAATGAGATGTTTATTAAAGTTGCTATTTATAACATCGATACATTTTACATAAGATTTTATTTGTAATGTAAAGTAATAACATTTATAATAATTAAAATTATTATTAAAATAAAAATGAAGTAATTTTATTATTATTTTTTTAATTATCAATAATATATTTTTAAATTATTATTATTATTATTATTATTATTATTATTAATAATAATAATAATAATAATAATAATAATAATAATAATAATAATAATACATTCCTATGTTAGCCTCGTCAATTATTGGAATTGCATTTTTTTTTCTGAAGCGGTTAGTTACTGACGAATGAAGAACCACCCCTCTTGAAAGAAATAAACAAAACTCATACAATATAAAGTATTATTTTTCCTCCTTGATAATGAAAAATGAAACTGTCAGACCCTAAGTGAAAAAGTGGTAGTCAGTTAATGAGGGGTCTGGAGACTATGGCAGATGAGGCAGAGTTTCGTGGCTCAATTCGTTCAACTTCTGCAGAGTCAGTTTAGCAACGTGCGGTTGGGATTTGTCGTAGAGGAAAATTGGGCCTTTTCTGTTGACTAATGTTGGGCGTTGTTGCCAAAGTTCTGATGCATTTCATCCATTTGTTGACAGCACATCTCCACTATAATGGCTTTGCCTGTATTAAAAAAAGCTGTAAGGGATGAGACCGGTCGCAGATTACCAAACAGCCAGCATGACCTTTTTGTACAACTCTGGCTTCGGCAAATGTCGTAGAGCTTCGTCGGCGTCTAACCACTGAGTTAAGCGTCGCCGATTGTCGTAATGAACCCACTTTTCCTCGCAAGTCACAGCCCGATCGAAAAACGGGTCGTTCTTGTTGCATTAAAGAAGGGAAGATGCCATTTCATAACGGCGTTTCTTTTAGTTATCGTTCAATTCGTGAGGTACCTATTTACTTAGTTTTTTTATCAATCTCTCTCAAGTGGTTGGAAATCATTGTATATGTCACGTCTAATACAGAAGCGAGTTCTCAAACAATTATGCATGGATTGGCTTCGACTAAGGTCTTGATTGTTGTCAACATGTGATAAACGACCACTACGCTCATCATCTTCAAGACTCTCGTTACAACCACAAAATTTCTTAAATCACAATTGTGCTGTGCGTTCAGTAGGGATTCTTGGACCAAACGCTTCGTTGAGCTGTTTCGGCAGCTTTTCGACCTAGCTATAATGGAAATAAGAAATTTATGCGAATTTATCTTTTTCCATCTTCCATTCGTCTTTTTTTCTATCTTGTATTCAACATTCTTAAATGAAGATATAATCGTTTTAAAACGATTGTAATTTAAACGATTAGATGGAGCGAAAAACGCCCTTTAAAATAATACATAAAAGAAAGGTATTATAAGGAAGACTTATTCGAAAATACATCATTTGAAATCAAGATTAAAAATTCTGCAAGAACTTTCTGATTAACCTAATAGTATTTTGCAATGCAGAAACTATTCCTTTTACGTTGTCTCTACTCTGTCTTTTATTGAGAATTCCTTCCAGACTGAAGTAAATATAAATTTGTCCGAAATAAGTATATTAGAATGCTTATACTGTTCTTCTTTACGTGTATCCTTTTCTTGTTTGAGAATCCCTCTTAGACTGAGATAATTGTTAATTTGATTGAATGTTTTTAGCGTAAGAAAAAAAAAGCGAGATTAATCCTGTGTTTACATTATCGATGCCTTAAAACAACACTCCTATATCCTAGCTATTTTCAAAGTGCATATATAAATATGCTATTAATAAATATAGTAAAATCAAATAATTGTCAGATTTTCTACGAATTTTTCGATACTTATATTTAAAATGCAGTTATCGTAAAATATATGAGGGGAAATATTTTTGTATGTGACCCTCTGTATGCTTAATATTACAAATTACGAACATAGTAATAATTGATTGAAAAGCTAATATTTTAGAAAGCTGAGCATCTTTAAAAAGCACATAATATTTACTTTTATGTTTAAACAACCAGTTCTTTTGTTATTTACTCTGAATCCGGGAAAAATGAAATGAATTCAGTATTATTATTATGTTTTTAATTTATTTGTTTAATTCTCAATAATATATACGGTAATATGTTTAATAAAGAATAAAATCTCCAAAAGTAAATAATTTTAAAAAGAAAAATGGGTTTAAATTGAGTTCCGTCTGTGTTTATTTATATTTACGTAAGCTGATATTTGTGCTGGGCGATGGAACCTTTGGAAAAGTCACTTCTGCTTAATAGCTACCAGTTTTAAAATATGTAAACGAATGTTTAGATTCACTTGTAAGGGTCATACAATTTTTATCGATTCGTACCCCCCCCTAAAAAACCCCGAATTTTGTTTACTTATTTCTGAAGATAATGAAGAATATTTTGACACTGTTCGATAATTAAATCTTTGAATAAACTCGTCTGACTCTTAAAAAAATTCTTCTGAATATAACTTTAATTTTAGAACGTTGCTAAACACAATAAATAAAGAATTGTCTGAAATAATCTCGTAAAAATCTGCACAAAAATTATAAGGCCAACGATCATGTAGTTAGAATCGGAGGTCCTTAAAAAGAAAGAAAGTTAGGAAAATGAAGCATAATTAATCTTAGTGAAATCACCAGCCCAACCGGAATAAATAATGGGAAACATGATCACTGTTTTTATTCTAAAAAAAAAAAAATCACACTGTTTATTTTCTAAAAAAAAAAAAAAATCACACTGTTTATTTTCTAAAAAAAAAAAAATCACACTGTTTATTTTCTAAAAAAAAAAAAATCACACTGTTTATTTTCTAAAAAAAAAAAAAATCACACTGTTTATTTTTTTGTGCGATAAACCAAGAAAGCTTAAGATAAAAATGTTTTAATGTAAAAATGATTGAGAAAGAAATCAAACAGTGAAATAGTAAAAACGTGTAGTAAAAATGTGAGATATAATTAGATTGTTTCTGTCGAATGAAATGTGATCAAGCTGGTACGTTATTTTTGAGCTGTTGACCTTACAGTCAGAGTTTAAACTGAATATCGGCCAGTGAGAGAATATTGTTTATTCACAGGCCTTACAAATTGATTTAATCTGATCAATGTGGAACATTATGAGTTCACCGGAAATGAGCAGCTTTGTATTTTATGTTTTAAAGAACTTAATAAAATTGTATTATTCGCGGTAAGCAGTTTAAAACTTAGTGTCATATTATGGTATGTGTGATAATTAAAGTTTCCTATGCTTTTATCGAAACGAATAAAGATGGACACCATAGTAAATTTAAGAAAACCGATTCTGAAACTGTTCGAAAATGCAATCTCTTAAACTGTAGAACGGATCTAGAAGCAGAAAAACCTAAACGGAAGGGAGCGGTAATTATTTACATACTAAATGAATATTAGATGACTTAATAAAATAAAATGATGAAATAAAATAATGATGGGCACGTGTAATAACTGAACTTTATGTTATATTTTGTAACGGCGTAAACTGGGAGAGGTAGAGGACGTAATAATGACTGAGTAAGTATCCTGCTGTAAATATAAATTGTTTAGGAGTTTGACTGACAGAAATGTTAGTGGAATTTACAATATTGCAAAATTTGACTGATAATATCCGGAAAATACATCAATTATTGGTAAGTACTGTGATCATATTGAATTTATATATGGCGTCTGTGTTTTTATTCCTATACTTTTTTTTTCTAGAGGGGAACATTGTCTCTATTTTATTAATATATGTGTGCGTGCGTAAGTGTGTGTGACCACACGTTTGTGTGTGTTTGTGTGTTCACTGTTTTTTCTGTTTCATGTCTATCAGTACCCCATTATTGATCTTCTTTCTTTTATTTAGTCCTTACCGGTCTTTCTTTGTCGGTCTTCCTTCAATACCTCCTCCTTCAACCGTCTCTATATCCAAAGTTCTGCCTTTTCTACAACCAACTCTCACTATATTTTGTTTGCATCACTCACTGTTCTTTGTATTTCACCATCCAACTTAATACCCCCTGTCTCCCCTCCCCACCCATTCTTTCTCTTGTACTCTCTATCCATCTATCAAACCTTATTACACTCTACCTCTTCCGATTTCTTAATCCCCTCCTACTTCAGAGCAACAAATCAACAATAATAAACAATCGAGAACGAATTATAATTGTCGAATATTGCTGCGAGGGAAAAATGCATTTGATGGATCGATATTCTCCCATCACTAACATTACAGTTCGAAAAGCAAACATGCAAATACGCAAGCCGCCATGACGTGTTGGTCTGTGGCATCTATTGTGACGTCATGTTCATACAAATAATATATTATGTGAAGTAATGCAACAGAAAAAAAAATAGGATAAGAAATGAAAAACGAAACAGAATAAGAAACACATGAGAAAATGATGAAGAAAAATAAGAGAAAGGTGCATAGAGGGAATATAAATAAAACGAATAAAGAAAATAGATAAAGAAAATAGATAAAGAAAATAGATAATGAAAATAGATAATGAAAGAGAACGCGAAGAATATAAAAACAAACGATGAAAGAAAACATAAAAACAAAATAAAGAAAAGAAGAAATAAAATCTAAAGAAAATGAGAAAAAGAAGAAGGAAAGGAAATAAAAAGAAGAGGTATAAAGAAAAGAAGATATGCTAAAAGTTTTCATGATTCAGACTGAGAGAAGTGTATAAAATTGGGTCATCGTGTAAGATATAATCTCATTTGTCAATTTAATTATAAGTTCGATCCATGACCTTGGAGATGTGAAGTATGAGTTGAATGCGAACAGAAAAATAAAGGGGAAAAAATGGCGTAATAAAGGAAAGAATATTTAAAAAAAAAAAGATAAAAGAATGTATTTGAATAGAAAGAAAAAGACAAATAAAAAAAACTAAATATTTCAACCACAAATTATTTTTCTAAATATCGGCATTAGATGACTTGTCCTTTTGAAGTAAGTTAAGTATACAATTATTCTCGGAGAATGGTTTCGCTGTTTTACTGCTCATCAGCGTTGATAATTCTAGCAAGGTTGTGACTAAAAGAATGAATAGCCGTTATGTTAATAATAAAAAATCCTATTCATAGGCTGTGAAACATTTGAAAAACTAATTTCGTAAGCGCTGATGAAGCCCAGTTGTGCAAATAATGAACTGCTATATACCTGTATGCCAACACCGGCGCTGAAACATTATTTTTCAAGATAAACATATTTATTTAAAATTCGCATATATGTAAACACACACACACACACACACACACACACACACACACACACACACACACACACACGCACGCACACACGCACACACACACACACACACACACACACACACACACACACATGATGATAAATAAAAATGGAAAACTAAAATTATTTATATATTTATCAACGTTTCCTCTTTATTGTAAGACTTCTTCGTAATGATCGATTTAAAAAAATCGCAGGTTTTAATATTTTAAAATATTTTGTTTGATCTGCTTGTGACGTTAAAATGATGTGTTCGTTCTATTTTCGAAGTAACCTCTGTCCTTAGAATTCGAAATGTGTAATGCAAGAAATGGAATGAGTTTTTTTTTTCAAAAGAAACAATCGTTTGAATATAAAACAATGTCGTGCGATTATTACGAGAATAGAATTTTTGCTCTTTTTTTTTTCAAACAAATCATAGAATTCAAGATGTATGATGTCCTTATGAAATTAAATAATTGTATATTTTTATTGGTACAAAGTTTTGTGCGTGTGTGGTGTAAAATAGCTAAACTTGATCTAATTTCAAATTCTGTACGGTTACTTTGCTAATTAAACGGATAAATTGTAAAAGCAGATATGTTGTTTAATTGTGTTTATGAGATTATAATGATTCAAGATATCTATGCCGATATTTATTTCAAATGAATTTAATGAGTCTTGATGTTCGTTATGTGTTTAAAACAACTAACACCGACCGAACGACCGGGGTTTCCCGTTTGTAAAATACGCTTAAATTTTATATTTTCATTCATTTTGTATTTATTTGCATATTAGGTGACAATATCGTAAGTATATAAAAAGAAAAAGCGGCCATTTTGTATTCTTGTTTGTTCATTATTCATAGTTTTTTTCTGCAGGCTGCACAAAAAAGCAAGTTTGTACAATCAAGGCATTCAATCATAGACGACTAACTCATCTTGCTTTTGGTAGCATTTCAGACCATAGTTTTGAATACTTTTATTTTTAAACTTGTGTCGAATATTTTCAATCTAACCCTATTTTTTAAAACACATCTAAAGCAGTGGTACATTTTACCACAACAGCTACATTATGTTAATGTAGGATTTGCTTTAAGTCTTTAGCAAACAAATTCAGTCTTATTTGATATCTTAGCATTTTAGTTAAAAGCTTTGTATTTTTATAGAGGCGCTTTAGTGCATTAAAAATATTTGAAAAAATCAATCAACGTAAAAAAAAAAAAAAAAAAAAAAAAGTGCAAAAACAGTAAAACTTTATATTGGAAAATTCGTTAACTATCTTTATGTGAGACCACGCTTCCCTATTCGACAACCGCCGACTCCAGCGCTGTTTCCGTAGTTTTCATTTTTTTTCATCTTCTAACCTGTTCTTCTTGTTGTTATTTTTCATTCAAGTCCCATCTATTCGCAGGAGTTGATCAAAAACTTGTTTACGTCTAAGTCTTGATCTGCAAACGACTGGTCAATATGATCAATATTCCAGAAATGATAGAATCAGAAAGGTATTTTATTTCTTATTTCAATTGCACCATAGAACGCATTCACCCGACTGAATGAAAGAACGTACGGACACGGGTGGTCCGTTTCTGACGGAGGGGAGGGAGGGGGGTCTATTGCTGTTGAGCAATCAGTGAGCTGTAACAAATACCGCCGTGATTAACAATGGCTGATATAGACAAATAAAAAAGAACGCCCTCTTCCCCCCCTCTCTGTTCTCGTTTCGGCGCTTTATGTGAGCGTTCAATCCGAGCGCCATTTTCTGCCTAGTTATTGTCTCCTAGTCACACGTGGGATGATCGGATGGCGGGCAAATATGAGATTCAACTTAACAATAGATAGAAAGCAAACCGTCTGTGTCCTGTTTTTATTTTTTTTTAATATTTCTTTTATCTCCTTTCTTCTTTTCAATGTCCGCAATGCATAAACGTATATAAATAAATCTGTAAGCTGGAAACACAGGCAGCCATTTTGTTTACCGACATTGACTCCAAAGGCACACAGTTATGTATCTCCTTCGTGGGATGGAGAAATTATGGATCTTATCTACCTGTTAGCTCGCAGACCAAGATTGAAGCTGATAATGCGCTTGTACAATCAAGAAATTCCATCATTTTTAGTTAAAATATAGGCTATAACAAAATTAAGCATCTTTTTTATTTTAAATATTTTGAAATATAAATTAGCATTAAAATAAATAATTTTGGTAGACCTTGTATGTTATCATTTCGAACTGTGGATAAATATTTTTAAAATGTTGTAAATTTAACTGCTTATATCAATTTTAGGTTAAACGGTTAGTATATTTTTAACTGTTGATATTAATTCTAGGTTAATATGTTATTATTTTTACTATAAAAAGATATTTTGGTCAAACTCTTATTTTTAACTGTGGATACATATTTTAGATTAAAATGTAACTAAGTAGTTATATCAATTTTAGGTTAAGCTGTTATTGTTTTACATGTTGATATCAATTTTGGGTTACACTTTTATTATAGTTTTTTTTTACATATCAAGGTCCAGAGGACACTCGAGGATAACGGTTAAAGAATGTAGAGTAGTCAATTTGACAATATAGCAATTGTTTGTAATGGAAATTCGATTAATTTGTTAACTTAAGTGAAACGGCTTATCAAAAACTTGTTTACGTTGGATTTGAAGACAACCATATTGTAGTCAGCTGAAAAGCAGGCAAACGGAAGACAGTTCCACAGACGTGCAGTTCTAAAAAAGAAACTTTGTTCATGGAATCGACGTTTAGGTTTGGGCACAGATAAAGAGTGGGGGAAATTATTGATAGTGTTTTCAGGTAGACGGGTATTTCTCGTGAAAGTTTGGTGAGGGGAACCATTGATTGGAGCTCAGACGAGAACTTGCCATAAAAATTACGATAAAGCAGAGAGAGAGAGAGAGATAGAGAGAGAGAGAGAGAGAGAGAGAGAGAGAGAGAGAGAGAGAGAGAGAGAGAGAGAGACTCGCAACATCTCTTCTGTGAGAAAGAGGTCACAGGGAAGAGAATCTTAGATTAAACTGTTATTGATTTTAATTGTGAGTATTAATTAAAAATTAAAAATTAAACTGCAATTATTTTAATTGTTGATATCATTTTAAGGTTAAACTGCTATTTTTAGCTGTTAATATCAATTTTAGGTATAACTGTTATTTTTAACTAATAATTTCAATTTTACGTTAAACTGTTATCATTTTTAATTGCTGATGTCAATTTAGGTTAAACTCTTAATATTTTTTTAATATTGATATCAATTTACGGTTAAACTGCTATAATTTTTTGCTGCTGACATGCATTTTAGGTTAAACTTTTATTATTTTTTACTGTTGATATAAATTTTAGCTTAAACTTTAATTTTTTAAATGTTGATATCAATTTGGAGTAAAACTTTTATTATTTTTAACAATAGGTACAACTTTTAGATTAAACTGCCATCATTTTAAACTGCTGGTATCAATTTAAGTTAAATTGTAATTCTTTACACAATTAATATCAATTTTACTTTTAAATGTTATTATTTTTAACTATTGTTATCAATTTGATGGCGAAACTGTTATTATTTTTACCTATTGCTATCAATTTAATGGCGAAACCGTTATTATTTTTACCTATTGCTATCAATTTAATGGCGAAACTGTTATTATTTTTACCTATTGTTATCAATTTGATGGCGAAACTGTTATGATTTTTAATTATTGTTATCAATTTGATTGCGAAACTGTTATTATTTTTACCTATTGCTATCAATTTGATGGCGAAACTGTTATTATTTTTACCTATTGCTATCAATTTGATGGCGAAACTGTTATTATTTTTACCTATTGCTATAAATTTGATTGCGAAACTGTTATTATTTTTACCTACTGCTATCAATTTGATGGCGAAACTGTTATTATTTTTACCTATTGCTATCAATTTGATGGCGAAACTGTTATTATTTTAACCTATTGCTACCAATTTGATGGAAAAAGTGTTATAATTTTAACCTATTGCTATCAATTTGATGGCGAAACTGTTATTATTTTAACCTATTGCTACCAATTTGATGGCGAAATTGTTATAATTTTAAACTATTGCAATCAATTTGATGGCGAAATTGTTATAATTTTAAACTATTGCTATCAATTTGATGGCGAAACTTTTATTATTTTTACCTATTGTTACAATTTGATTGCGAAACTGTTATTATTTTTACCTGTTGCTATCAATTTGATGGCGAAACTTTTATTATTTTTAACTTTTGCTATCAATTAGATTGCGACACTTATTATTTTTACCTATTGTTATCAGTTGGATGGCGAAACTGTTAATATTTTTAACTATTCTTATGAATTTGATGGCGAAACTTTTATTATTTTACCTAGTGCTTTCAATCTTATAGCGAAACGGATTTTTGTTAACTATTGCTTCCAATTTTATGGCGAAACTGTTATCATTTTTATTATTGTTATCAGTTTGATGCGAAACTATTATTATTTTTACCTATTGTTATCAATTTGATGGCGAAACTGTTATTAGTTTTACCTATTACTATCAAATTGATGGTGAAACTGTTATGATTTGTACCTATCGCTTTTAATTTGATGGCGAAACTGTTATGATTTTTACCTATTGTTATCAATTTGATGGCGAAACTGTTATTATTTTTACCTATTGTTATCAATAATTATTTGTACCTATTGTTATCAATTTGATGGTGAAATCTAACGTGATGTACTTGCAATAACCCTTATCCCTGAGTGGCTTCCGGGCCTTGATAAGTGGTGATCACTGTGTAAAAAAAAAAAAAAAAAAAAAAACTGTTATCATTTTTACCTAATGTTATCAATTTGATGGCGAAACTTTTATTATTTTTAACTATTGCTATCAATTTGATGGTGAAACTGTTATCATTTTTACCTATTGCTTTCAATTTTATTATTCTTACCTATTGTCATCAATTTGATGCGAAACAGTTATTAATTTTACCTATTGTTTTCAATTTGATGGCGAAACTGTTATTATTTTTCAACTATTGATATAAATATTGGGTTTAAGCTTTATTAGTTTTTTCTATTGATATGCCTTTTAGGTTACAGTTTTTAATTGTCTATTGTTGATATGATTTTTTCATTAAACTGATATTATTTCTATCAATTTGTAATTAACTGTCATTACTTGTAGTTTTAAATTAATCTGTTATAATTTTCACTGTTGATATTAATTTAGGTAAAACTTAAAAATTTTTTATTGTTGATATAAATATTAGGTAAAACAATTATTATTTTAAACTGTTTTAACTAATTTTATGTGAAACGTTTATCATTTTACACTGTTTATATTAATTTCGGGTTAAACTGTTATTATTTATAACTGTTAGTGTCACTTTTTGTTTAAACTGTTATTATTTTTACCCGTTTATATCAATTTTAAGTTAAACTATTATTATTTTTAAGTATTGATATCAATTTCCGTTTAAGTTTTATTATTTTTAACTGTTGATAGCAATTGCTGGTTAAACTTTTATAATTTTTACTGTATATAACAATTCCAGTAATCTCTTATTATTTTTAACTGTTTATAACTATTTTAGATCAAACTAATATTTTTAAATGTTGATAGATATTTAAGGTTAAAATTTTGTTACTTAAAATTCTTATTTCAATTTTAGGTTAAAATGGTATAATGTTTAACCGTTCGTATCAATCGTGAGTTAAATTTTTATAATTATAAACTGCTGATATTGATCTTTGGCTAAACTGTTATAATTTTCTACTGTTGATGCCAATTTTGGGTTCAACTATTATTTTCTACTGTTGATATCAATTTTATGTTAAACTGTTATTGTTTTTTACTGAAAATATCAATTTTAAATTTAACTGGTTTATTTTTTATTATTGATATCAATTTTAGGTCAATTTATTATTATTTTTAACTGTTAATATCAATTTTATGTTAAACTGTTATTTTTTTAACTGTTGATACTAATTTTTAGGCAAAATAGTAACAATTTTTAATTGTTGGTATCAATTGTTACTTATACTCTGATTATTTTTAACTGTTCATATCATTTTTAGATGAAACTTATTTATTTTCTGTTTATACAAATCGTGGATTAAATTGTAATTATTTAAGGTTAAATTTTCATTATTGTTAGCTGTAGATATAAATTTAAAGTTAAATAGTTATTATTTTTATTGTTGATATCAATCTTTGTTCAACTTTTATTATTTTTAACTGTTGATGTCAACTTTAAGGTAAAACTATCATTATTTTTCATTGTTGATATAAATCTTTGGCTAAACTTTTATTATTTTAACTGTTAATATCATTTTTGAGATATACTATTCATTATTTTTAATGGTTAATATAAATTTTTGGCTAAACTTTTATTATTTTTACTCTTAATATCAGTTTTAGATTAAACTTTATTTATTTTTAACTGTTGATATCAATTTTAAGTTAAACTGTCATTATTTTTAATTGTTAATATCAATTTTTTGTTTAATTGTTATCATTTTTAACTGTTGATATTAATTTTAGGTAAAACTCTCATTTTTTAACTGTTGATATCAATTTTCGGTTAAACTGTTATTTTTAACTGCTAATGTAAATTTTAGGTTAAACTTTCATTGTTTTTAACTGTAAATCTAAATTTAAAGTTAAAATGTTATCATTTTTATTTTTTATATCAATTTTTTTCTTCAACTGTTATTATTTTTGACTGTTAATATTAATTTTAACTAAATTGTCATATTTTTAATTGTTGATATCAAGTTTTAGTTCAACCTTTATTATTATTTTAACTGTTAATATCAATTTTAGGTTAAAGTTTTATTTTTTTGACTATTGATATAAATATTTGGTTAAACGTTTATTATTTTTGACTATTTATATCATTATTTGGTTAAACTTTCATTATTTTTAACTAGCCAAGTACGTCCAAAGATGGAGTACTGCTGCCACATCTGGACAGGAGCTTCTAAAAACAGCCTCTCCTGCCTTGACAGAGTACAAAATTGACTTCGTGGCTTGGTGAGGGATGCCCTTTTCTCTTCCCTGCAACCTCTTTCCCACAGAAGAGACGTAGCGAGCCTGTCTTTGTTCTATCGTTATTTCCATGGCAAGTGCTCGTCTGAGCTCCATTCTCTGGTCCCTCCTCGCCAATCTTTTTCAAAAAACACCCGAGTAGCTGAAACCACCGTCAATAATTTTCCCCATTTCTTATCTGTGCCTAAATCAAAACGTAGATACCATGAACAAAGCTTCTTTCTTAGAACTGCACGCCTGTGGAACTCTGTTCCGCTTGCCTGTTTCCCTCCCGACTCCAACCTGGATGTCTTCAAGTCCAACACAAACAAATTCCTGATGAACCGCCCCCCCTAAGTAATGACACCTTATCAATTCTCCAATACTATTGCTACACTATCCCATTGAGTACTGTACACACAATAACCCTTATCCCCGAGTGGCCGTTGGGCCTTGATAAGTGGTGAACTCCATGTAAAAAAAAAATTATCGAATTTAGGTTAAACTTTTATTAAGTTTTTTACTTCGGATATAAATTCTAAGTTATACTGTTATTATTTTTAACTATTGATATCAATTTTAGGTTAAACTGGTTTTTTGTTATTTGTTATATCAATAACAAATATAGTATATAATATATAGTATAAATCAAAGCATTTTTGCACCGATATTTTCGAAAGTTATCCCCTCTTTTCGATTGTCTAGCCTTAATTTAAACCTACGCCACTTACGGTTTAGCGGTGGTCGTAACAGCAAAGACGTCACGTTTTTTCCCCGTTCTTTTCCTCCTTCGCGGTACGGGTTCTTCGAGCCGGTCTTCCTACTACCACTTAAAAAAAAAAATTCTTTGCTCAACATACACCTCCAAACACCCGGGCAACGCCGGGCACCCATGATAGTATAAATCAAACCATTTATTCCATTTTCTTCACGATAATAAAAATTCTTATTTGTATTATTATAACTATTCGTACTAATATGCTCATTTTGTGTGCTATTCCCACAACTTATCAGCCAATGTAAACTCCTACATTCTTCAGGTGTATCTTATCGAACTCAAAAATATCTGTGTCTAATTCCGGAATATGTACGTAATTTCGAACACAACCCTTGATTTAATCTACAGGGAAAGCATGTTCTCGTTCCATCAACCATGACTGGATTGAAGTCTTAATTAATTCGCAATTGTAATGCCTGAACTGAAAATTAACAGAACGAGAGCATACTACCTCCGTGGCTTAAATAAAGGTTTGTAAAAAATACACTCAACATGAAAACAGTAGTCCGAAAATTCCAAATGCAGTAGCACCCAGCCTTACGGTGTTATTTATTATGTTATTTGGTTATATACATGTGTGTTATATACTGTACTGTATTTTGTTACTAATTTTTAATGCCGTATGCCGGGGTTCTACTGTAATACAAATTACACTGTGCAATAAATTTCAGGTTAAAAAAGTACTGGCATATAAGACTTGTCTCCTTGCAAAAAAAAATTATCTTGGTATTAAGCGTGTCCTTTATTTCCCTACATTAAACACCGTTTTCATGTACTAGAAATCATATTTTATCTTATGATGAATGAAAAACATAGAATTGTCAGTTTAAACATTTGTTGTCTTAACCATCTTGCGTTGAGTATCATTCTCCCTTTTTATATTCCAGCAATAGTCTGCCAGCATGCCAGCGTTCTAGTAGGTTGGTGCAAAAATAGCGTCGTTTTTAGACGTGAAGTTGAATGTCAAAATAAACATTATTTTTTACATCAACCTAATATTTTTCTGTAAAACGTTTCTCGAACACTGAAATATCCTGATGGAATTCTCCTCCATGTTCATCACTCACGTCGTTAAGATTCCCCGCAAAATTCTCGATATCGACAATATAAAAAAAAGACTTGTATTTAATCCGTAAAGAGATCAGAAATGAATTTTCCATGCCATTGTGCATATCAAAATCAATTCTCATTATAAAATTTTTATTGAGTATGAATCATAACCACCGCATTCCGAATGTATGACGTCACATTTAGTCAAATGGCCTTTATGTAGGTTTAGGTAGCTGTTGTTTATTGTGGCAGCTTATATCAGCACATCAGCATATTCCCCCAGTATAATGCATATTTACATATACATATATTCACGCCTCAATACACAAAAGGTACACAGAAGTACACACGTATGTGTATACATTTATAGATAAAAGTATGAAGAAGGCCGATAGCCATTAGTCACGTGCTCTCATGTAATGAATGAATGCGTGAATGTAGGATTGACATGAAATTCTTAAAGATAAACTAAAATGACCGAAAAATGGGCTGAAATAATTTAAATAAATAAAAAGTAAATGACTTAGAATTACTTTAATGAACTTAAGGATGAATTGAATGACCTTAAGAATGACTTGAATGCTTAAAAATAACTGGAATCTTTCAAAAACAACTTGAATGATCTGGAGAATGACTTGAAGGGCTTTGAGACTGACTGGTTGTAAAGTGGGTGATCATTTTACATTAAATCAATACAGAAAAGTGATCCCCACTTTATATCACAAAGTTACAAACATAAGTACAGCATGTAGTAAGAACAGATACTACACTTTGAGGTATTTATTTGCTCCCCCACTGAGCAAATTAGGCACAAGGCCGATTTTTAATGTGAGGAGTGAAGGGGAAATGGGGACCAACTCCCCGGGGAGTAGGGGAGCTGGATAGTGACAATTGGTATGAACGGTTGCCTCTACATTTACCAAGGTCTTATATGTGGGGTTTCCCCCACATATGGTCTTTGCATGCAGTATCTGCCGGAACAGATACTACACTTTGATCTTGACACAAAAAGCCAAGAAAAGGGTATTTATTTGTTCCCCCACGGAGCAAATTAGGCACAAGTCTGATTTTTAATGTGAAAAGTGAAGGGGAAATGGGGACCAACTCCCCAGGGAGTAGGGGAGCTGGACAGTAACAATTGGTATGAAGGGTTTCCCCTACATTGACCAGAGGTCTTATATGTGGAGTTGGTATTTATTTGCTTCCCTACCGAGCAAAGTAGGCACAAGGCCGATTTTTAAAGTAAGGAGTGAAGGGGAAATGGGGACAAGCTCCCCGGGGAGTAGGGGAGCTGGATAGTGACAATTGGTATGAAGGGTTGGTATTTATTTGCTTTCCCACTGAGCAAATTAGGCACAAGGCCGATTTTTAAAGTGAGGAGTGAAGGGGAAATTGGGACTAACTCCCCGAGGAGTAGGAGAAGTGGATAGTGACAATTAGTATGAAGGGTTGCCCCTACATTGACCAAGGTCTTATATGTGGGGTTGGTATTTATTTGCTCCACCACCGAGCAAATTAGGCACAAGGCCGATTTTTAATGTGAGGAGTGAAGGGGAAATAGGGACCAGGTATCTATTTGCTCCCCACCTGAGCAAATTAGGCACAAAGCCGATTTTTAGTGTGAGGAGTGAAGGGGAAATGGGACCAGCTCCCCGGGGAGTAGGGGAGTTGGATAGTGACAATTGGTATGTAGGGTTTCCCCTACATTGACCAAGGTCTTATATGTGGGGTTTCCCCCACATATGGTCTTTGCTTGCAGTATCTGCCGGAACAGATGATATTTATTTGCTCCCCCACCGAGCAAATTAGGTACAAGGCCGATTTTTAATGTGAGGAGTGTAGGGGAGGGGGAAGGGAAAAGGGGACCAGCTCCCGAGAGGTGGTAAATGGGAGCTGGATAATGATTTGCCAGCTGACCCAAGTAGCGTTGCCCCTACATGGACCAGAAGATTGCCACAAGGGCAATGGTCTTTGCTTGCAGCATCTGCCGGAACAGATACTACACTTTGATCGTCTTTGCTTGCAGTATCTGCCGGAACAGATACTACACTTTGATCTTGACTTAAAGGTCAGAAAAAACTTAAAACGCTAAGACCAGCATCTATTAACAACTGACCTTTTATCTTAACCAAAAAGCCAAGCACAAAAATGTTACGGACAGACCGACCGACCGACCGACCGACCGACCGACGGAGTGACTTATAGAGTCGCTTGCATGCGACTAAAAAAATGAATCAGGAACAAAATTATTAATATATTTATTGGCGTTTCGTCTTTATTTCAAAACTTCTTCAACATTATTGATTTGAAGAAACAAGTGAAGCATGCATGGCCCCCTCTGAGTGCACACTGAACGAGGCATAAAAATTGACTAAGTTCCGCATTCGCCCCCCTCTCCATTTAGCCCCAAAAGTCCCCAGGGGTCATCAAATCTTGGTGAAATTAAACAAACCGTGCAGTTTTTGGCCTTAACACATGTAAATTTGAATTCTGTACCATGCGAAAAAAGAAATGACTACACAGAAAATTTTGGACAAATATGGTAAAATAGTCCCCAAAATAGAGTGTCTTTATTAGCCCTAAAAGAGCCCCTGGGGCACACATAAGAGGTATCGCGAAGTATAGACAAACAAAATTATATAGAAATCAGTTAGTTACAACTTTTCAGGAAGTTTTATGAAAATCCAAGACATCAATTTTTTTTTTAATAAGCACAAAAGTGTCAATTTTAGTCATTTTAACCCGAAATGCACCCCTAGGGGGGAGGGATCAGAATTTACGTGGAAAATCCCTTCTGTTACTTTTTTTTACTCATATCATGGTTAATGTTTGTGCAAAATTTCTAGAAATTCCAAGGCGTAGTTATTGAAAAAAGTGCGGACAGACGACGGACGAACGGACAAGGGTGTATTTACAGGTCCACCCTCTTTTTGTCGGAGAACCAATAAAATACGGTAATAGATTTGAACATCTTTTGCGTGTTTGTTTAAAATATTGTACCCGTATCAAATCAAATCAAAACGTTGATGAATATATAACAAATTTTTTTTTTCTTTTTTCATGTCCAGTACATCGGAATCTTTTTTTCATTAAAAAAATATTAGTATATACGTCTTTCCTTTATTTTTGAGATATTTTATTGATTCCGGTGCCTAAACACGGTGCTTAAACATCAACTGAATATGTGTCTTTCAAATGGAGACAATTCCTTCTGAAAATAGTAAGCGGTGCAGAAACGGTCGATTCCTTCATGACTGCCTGTAGATGTAGCTGAGGCCAATCAGTTGCCTGGTAGATGTACTGAAAACTTGCTTCACCAAATAATGCGTTCTTGTTTTGTTCGAACGTCTTCGAAATTCATTTGATGTCATCATTAAATCGTCCATGTTTATTTCACAATATTAAAGTGTTTTGTCTTAAGACAAACAACTATGTAATTTTTTAATGCAAAATCAAGCAAAACATACTAAATCTAAAATACTGTAAATCCTACTGAAAACATAACAGTGGTGTGCGGATGAAACTGTTATTTCAACATTTAGTGTGAGAAACAAAAAGAAACAGAGAGAAAATGCTACTTAAACAACAGAAAAATCCGATTTCAACCACAGCAAAAGAAAATCCGATTTCAACCACAGATAAAAGTGAAATTCTATTTCAACCACGTACAAGACAAGACTATTTTAACTTCAAACAAAAGAGAATAATATATCAACAACAAAAAGAAATGCTACGCCAACCACAGAAAAAGAAAAAATCCTATTTCAACCACAAATACAAGTAAAGGTTATTTTAACCACAGATACTAGAAAAGGCTATTTCGATCACAGATACAAGAAAACATTATTTTAACAACATACAATAGAAAATGTTATTTTAACTATAAAAATGCTATTTTTACTATAGATACTAGAAAAGTTTATTTTAACCACAAATACAAGAAAAGGTTATTTTAACCACAGAGAATAGAAAATGCTATTTTAATTATGAAATTGCTATTTTAACCACCGACAAAAACATGGCATTTCAATCACAGACAAAATAAAGTGGAATTTCAACCACCCACAAAAAATGGTATTTCAACCACAGACAAAAGAGAATAATATATCAACCGCCGACAAAAGAAAATGGTATTTCAACCACAGACAGAAGAAAACGGTATTTCAACCAGAGACAAAAGAGAATGATATATCAACCACAGACAAAAGAAAATGCTATTTCAACTACAGACAAAAGAAAATGCTATTTCAACTACAGACAAAAGAAAATGGTATTTCAACCACAGACAAAAGAAAATGGTATTTCAACCACAGACAAAAGAAAATGCTATTTCAACTACAGACAAAAGAAAATGCTATTTTAACTACAGACAAAAGAAAATGCTATTTTAACCACAGACAAAAGAAAACGGTATTTCAACCACAGACAAAAGAAAATGCTATTTCAACTACAGACAAAAGAAAATGCTATTTTAACTACAGACAAAAGAAAATGCTATTTTAACCACAGACAAAAGAAAACGGTATTTCAACCACAGACAAAAGAAAATGCTATTTCAACCATAGATTAAAAACATCTTCAATGTGAGTGTTGTGTGGATTTTAATTGGTAGTTGTAAGGTTAACAAGTTAATACAACACAGAATATTGTTAAAATAAAATTTTCAAAGATTAAAATCAAAAGTAACTTAATTTCGACGATATACATTCTCAACAGGCATAGAAACATTTTACATTGTCATTTTAAACTCACCAATGCAATTTCATATCCTATTTTATACATCAGTCTCTTTCGTCATACTTGTAAGTACAGCCACAATATCATAATATATAGTTGTACTTTTTAAAAATGATTATGTATTAGATTTTTAAATATAAACGTATTTCAACAAGTATGAAACGCTGTGTGCATATAATTGTTGTAGACCCGTGCTAGGGGGGGTTACAAATGAAAGAAACCGAAAGTAGTGTAAAGTATATAAAATATAATATGTATTTATCATAAAGAAGACAGGAGCCACTGAAGTGGTATGAGAGGAACGTGTTCGTAGCATGCGGTTAAACATGGCATGAAAGCCTCCCTTTAGTCCCTGAAACCAGAGGTATTCATAGGACTGGTTGATTCCACTTAGTTCTCAAATAGGGGTGATTTGTACCCCACAACAATAATTAACATTGACTATAAATTATATGTACATGGCAAAATGAGGTCTATTATTAAATAAAGTAATACTCGTGAAGACAATAATATTACAATAATACAATAATCCTTAATGTGATATATTAAAAATACATTATTTAGAATATGCTGCGTTCTCAGCGTTACCAACTAACTCACAGACGCCTAATCTGTATTATAGCAATATAGGTGTATTATTCTTGCTGTTATTTAATGATTCATGATTTACAAGTATATGTAACTTACCATAGAGGGTTATTTTTATCACGATAGAGACAGACTAATACTGAAACGCAGTTATTCTTTCAAAATAGACTTGAAATCGAGTTAATAGAATTATTGTTTGAGATACGCATGCGTGGAAATGTGCTGACAGCTTCCAGTCAGGTTTTGTGTCATTCTTCCACTGTTGATGTCTAAAGTAAATGTAATGTTATTCTTAGTTAAGCGATGAACTTTTAGTATTTACGTAACAATCCTAATTGATGTGTGTGGCACCAATGTGTCCGTAAGTCCAATCTTGTGTCCAATGAAGAAGCCAATTCGTGACTCTTTCGACAGGTTGTCAATTTCTGTGGTCAAGCAACTGTCAGAGATTAAAGTGCACTTAGTCACTTCGTTGGCCTGAATTGAATGTATGGCGATTTGGACACGCAAAGAGAGGAAAACTTTCAAGTTCATTAGTGTTTTGGAAAAGAGAAATAAAATAGCAGCTATCAGTCCATATTATCACCTTCGAAAGGCCAATTCATCTTTTCCTTGTTTGCTGTCACATGTGATGGCTATCACTTTATTACTTAATAGTTTACGTTACACACACGCGCATGGGCGCCCCTCACACACACACACACACATATATATATATATATATATATATATATATATATATATATATATATATATATATATATATGTATACGGCATAATCGCGTTGCAACACATGTTCTGTTCAGATCACCGACGTTAAGCAACATTGAACCAGGTTAGTACAGTACCAGATGGTTGACCATTTGGGAATTCTAGGCGCTTATATGTGCTCTCCGATTATCTCGGCGGCTTTTGTTTTCAGTCGTCCTGCACATGCACTTCACTTGCCCCTGGTATTTAACAATGTCGACCCAAGAGAGGTGTGCTTGGAGATTGCGTACCTCCTGTCACAAAGATTTTACGCGCAGGCACCCCTACGTAGGTATCCTATAATATTTCAAAGACTGAAGTAACCTGTATGTTATATATATATATATATATATATATATATATATATATATATATATATATATATGTGTGTGTGTGTGTGTGTGTATTGTGTAAAACTGTTCGCTTCTGCGTATATTTTAAAAATCTTTATGCATACCAATCTTTTTAAATCATAAGACAACATGGTTGCACATTACTAAAACTTTCTTGCAACTGGAAATGTATTAGATATATATGTTCCTAAAACATCGCTATGCATTTCTTTCTTTGAGAATGTTGTATTTTTCTGATGAGTCTAGACATGAAATATTCAATGTTCATAATATCGGTTGTCACCTTCCAAGCATATCTGTAAAAGTGCTTAAGTTTTGTTTAAAAAAAATGACTGGTGAAATGAATAAAATTTTGGACTTTAGAATCTAGCAAAACTATTATATATATATATATATATATATATATATATATATATATATATATATATGTGTGTGTGTGTGTATGTACATATATGTGTGTATATATATGTATATATATGTGTATATATATATGTATATATATGTATATATATGTGTGTATATATATGTATATATATATGTGTATGTACATGTATATATATGTATATGTATATATATGTATGTATATGTATATATATGTATATATATATATATATATATATATATATATATATATATATATATATATATATAACGGTCCGTTCTATCTTGCCAGATTAGAAATACCAACTGCAAGGGTTCCTTCTTCGTTTTTGTTTTGTTACAAAGGTTGCGCAATCTGCAACCACACCTTTTCTGAGTCGGTATTGTTACATTGCTACGGCAAATAGAATTTCAGGACAAGAAACAAATGCCGCTATAAGCAGAGAGCACATACTTATAATATACTCGACTATATATATATATATATATATATATATATATATATATATATACGTACACACACACACGCGCACACACACACACACACACACACACACACACACACACACACACATATATATATATATATATATATATAAAATTGCAGCAAAGATCAAATGCACTGAGAAACAAAACAAATATACGGAACTTGCCAGGGAACTTGAAAATCAATATAAAATTGCAGGGGCACTAAAAACTGTCACAAAAAAAAAAAAAGATTGAAAAAAAGAAAAGAGAACACAGAACCGACTAGAAGACTGAGATTATGCAACGAACGGTAATGTTGAAACAACTGAAATCTTAAGGAAAATCCTGGAGCGCAGAAACTAGTCCACACGAGCGACAAATTCTAACCGGGCATATATAAACTGTAACAAAAGTGAAACAAAAAGGCGACACTAAGAGAACTGGTACACCAAAAGTGAAAAGTGCCTACTCGACCTTCCCGCCCCTCCCTTTTCCTCTTCTTCTCACTTTCCCTTTCCTTATCCTATTCCCTTTCCCCTAAAATAAAAAGGCGTCAAGATGACTGGTACTGCACCAAATAGTCACAGAGTCAAGGAGGATGGAAAGACCGAGGAAAGAAAGCACTAACAAGGCCTCCACGGGATCAGTGCGATAAGGGGTAGGAACTTGGCGAGGTTTATTGCCACTCAAATTCATATGAACACAAATGGCTGCTACTAACGAGAAATCAATGGCACACGGTTGTTGCGATAACGCAACTTAATTTCTAAATGATATCGAAAGAGGTAGAAAGTACTAAAAATATGGGGAGACTTGTTGTCACTCAGTTGTGTGAAAACTCCTAACGAGTTAATAGCAATGCTTATGTGATGGAGGTAAAAATCCTTATCTGAATCACAGTCCCATTATAAAACGTACATATAAGTAATAAAAATATGAATAATAATAAATTAATGTATGCATGCTCACCGAATATATATATATATATATATATATATATATATATATATATATATATATACACCCCATGCCAGAATTATATGGAAATCGATATTTTTGTTCTAACTCCGATAGTTTTCAATGAGAATTCGTGAAACTTCGCACGTTATACGGCAACACTAACGCATGCGCAGAAAAAAAGTTTTAAGCTGATCTGCCCCAATAGCGAGCGAACGGCAGCCATTTTGGTGACTTGCAGCTTTTTTCAGCGTGCCAACTTTATATGCAAGACGGGACGTAAGGGTGCTTTAAGTCAAGCTGAGAAGTCTAAAATCATTCAAAGGCTCCATAATAAGATTTCCACCTTAGAAATTGCTAAAGAATTACACCGTGATCATCGTACAATAAAAATATATTGTACTAACCCTCAACTTTGCAACGGACGTTCTAACAAAGGGAAAATTCGTAAGAAATCATATTTGCCACGGCGAACAATGAGCAAGATTAAGAGAGAAGTTCGCCGTAACCCACTTAAAACTAGCAAACAAGTTTTTGAAAAAGCTGGCGTTCCTGATGTGCCCAAATCAACTCGTTGCCGTATTCTGAGGACGATTGAAAAATTTGGAAAGCCAGAGGTCTGCTCTCAATTAAAGGATATCCACACGAAAAAGAGGATGGAGTGGGCAAGAGATCACATGACGGTGTATTTTCAAACTGTTATGTTCACCGATGAGTGTCGAGCGACCCTTGATGGACCCGATGGGTGGAGGGGAGGATGGTACAATAATGAGGGTCTACGTCCCCAAAGGATCAGGCGTCAACAAGGAGATGGTGATGTGATGTTCTGGGCTGCAATCATTGGCAACGAGCTGGTAGGACCATTCAGAGTCGCAGATGGGGGTGAAAATTACCGCCAAACTCTACATTGACTTCATTAAGGAACATTTGGAACCCTGGCACAAGAAGAAGAATTTTGCATTCCGGAAAAGATGGTATTCATGCATGATAATGCACCGTCTCATTCTGCAAGGATAGCCACTGAATATTTGGAGAGAGTTTTTGCCAGACATGAGAAAATAATGCGATGACCAGCCTGTTCTTCAGATTTAAATCCCATCGAAAATCTGTGGAGCATCTGGAAACAAAATATTTACTCCAGAGGAAAGAAGTACACATCCAAAGATGATCTCTGGAATGCTATTCTAACTGCTGCCAAAGACATTTCATCAGATGAAATCGAAAGTTTACATCTTCAATGGACTAAAGGCGTTTTGCGCTTGTCAATAAAAATGACAATTATATAAGATATTGATTGTACTATGAAACCATATTGAAGTTGTTTGTTCTTTATTATTGTTGTTCTCAATTCACAAATTCATAGAATATTAAAGGTTTCAATGATCTTTTAGCACTTCGCCATATTTTACCATTGGTTTGCATATAAAATTGGCACGCTGAAAAAAAAAATACAAATCAGCAACATGGCTGGAATTGTTTATTACTGTGGAGATGAACTTAACATTTTAGATCTGTGCCTGTGTTAGTGTTGTCATATAACGTGTTAAATTTCACAAATTTTCATTGAAAATTATCGGAGTTACTAGAAAAATATCGATTTGCATATAATTCTGGTACGGGGTATATATATATATATATATATATATATATATATATATATATATATATATATATATATATATATATATGTGTGTGTGTGTGTGTGTGTATCTATATATATATATATATATATATATATATATATATATATATATATATATTCTTTCACTGTCTTGGGGAAAGAATTCCATCAAAGTGCTCGATTACAAAGAAAAGATTTCTATACAAGAGCTTAATATTTATTTATTTAAAACTGAAAAGAAGGTCAGAAAAACATTGGTACCGTCGGTTTCAAGCCTAACATAAGGGAGACCAGTTATTGATAAATAATGTTAGGCCCTCGTCAGCCATATTGTTTTCTGTTTATCTTTCTGAGTAAAGGACCGAATACATTATCTCTAATAATGTTGATTTTTATTTAATTATAGATTGCATGCCCCTATTTCTATATATTTTAATTTAATATGAATTTTTCAATTATATATTTATTATATTTTAGTAAACATACATTTTAGTTATTTATTTTGTCCTATTCTGTTCTTAATTTACAAGGCTTCCGGTCTTGATCGGTTATTTCTTAGAGGTCCAGGGAAAGTAATAAATGTATCTTATTAATTCTTTATTATTTAATTATATATATATATATATATATATATATATATATATATATATATATAAGCAGACATATATATATGTATATATATACACACATGCACACATACAAATATATACATAAATACATATATATACCCATATACATACATACATTTATATACACATATATATATATATACACATAATACATATAGATGCATACATATATATTTATATTACCAAACAAATATTTTAATCCATATTCATGAATATACATAAATGGATATGCTAAATATGAGTAATAATAGTTTAATAAAGATAACATTAAAAATATGAAAATAAAAGATTTATATAACGAAAAATAATAATTAAATAAATGAAAAGACAATGATATATATGAGTAGTGAGAAAAAGGAAAGATATACATATTGAAATCAATATAGGAATGGACAAGTTTATATATACGTATATACATATATGTAGGTGTAGATGATTATGTAAATTGTTTATATTTGTGGAAATATTTATATGATTCAGAGGGCCGGCGACTGTATTGAGACCTATTTTTTTGTGTATTGAAGCGGACGATCCATTGGATTTCTTTTAGTTTGCATATATTTATTGAGGGAAATCTTGTTGATTCTTATATATATATATATATATATATATATATATATATATATATATATATATATATTTGTATGTAATGTACTGAGTTCGTGTAATCCAGTAAATTTTCATATACCAATAAGTTTTAAGCAAAAAATTGATGACTTAAAAATCAACAAAATAAGGAATAATAACGAACTAGCATCAAATGAAAGTACCTTAGACAAAAAATGTAATCGCAGAATACCTGGGAATTGTCCGTTGGGTGGGAAATGTCTAACCTCGGAAATAGTGTACAAATGCGAGATAAAAACCGGCAATACTGGGGCCACGGGTACCGTGTTTAAGGATATATATAGAAACCACGTAGTTTCCTTTAAAAAGGAACCGTAGATGGAAACTAATAGAGATTGAGTTAACGATAGCAGGGGGGAGGGTACAAGAATCAGCATTAAAAATGAAAAGATGAATACAACTGCATTAGGTGATTGGGTTAGAGAACTTAATAGAAATAATGAAAATTTGGAATTAAAATGGTCAGTAGTGGATAGGGGGAGGAAGTATAGCCCTGGGAAATCAAAAACGTGCAATCTATGTTTATTGGAAGCCTTTTACATAGTGAATTCTAATGAGGAAATTTTGAATAAAAGACTAAATGCCATACAGGGATGTCTTCACAGGAATAGATTTCTGCTAGGACGCCTTAAATGCAACTGAGTTATAACTTTTTACAACAATAAGGATCCTCGGATGCAAGGATTAAATTCTAATGTAGAGTTAAATAGCTAGGAATGTTATAATCTAAATGAAGGATCTAATAAGCAAATATAGTTTCTATTATTCTAAACTGGGTAAGACATATAAATAACGTATAAAACTCATCTAAGAATGGAAATTTTGTTCCATAACGGTGAACATTTTTTGTATTTAGTTGTAGCAGTATTGATGGTGAAATAAGTGATACCCTCTTCAAATCAATAAAGCAACTTAACAATAAACCAGCAATTATTATTATTAAAAATTAAATTAGCAATTTGTGGACTGGAAATTAATTTAATTGTTTTTATCATCTGACATATAAAGGTTGTAGAATCCATGCTGGCTTTTTATTTATTTACCCCTTGTTCTAAAGGTTTTTACCCATAAATGCAGGGGTAGACACCTTCTCATCGGAGTGAAACACATTTGTAGCTATTGGGTGGTTTTGCTGTCAGAATAATAATTAGAGGATATATACTATTTTGCTTGGATACCCAAGAATACAACACACGAATTGAAAGACATGAGTAACCCAAGTTGTTATTGGATAAATAACAGATGTAGGTAAAACCCATGGGTAAAAAAAACAGTTTTTAAGATTAAAAATATAATTTATATTTTAATTTGTTAAATAAGCTATCGTAGCAATTTCTGAATCTTTTTAATTAAATTAATAAGTAAATCATAGACGTTTTCTAGTAATCACCAGCCCGAAAACATCAAACGGCCTTAATTATCTCCCTTTAACTGTTATAGGAACTAATATTGACCTCTTTTCCAACAGAATTAACTATTAGCAATTAACAACGTAATTGGATTATCTCCCTTCGCAATTGTTTTTTAGTAACGATATGGAAACATGTTTAATTAGAATGATAATGAATTTTAAAATATCAAATAATGATAAATAGATTAGAATCCTTTACTCGAAATGTTGTATGAGGATTAATTTATATAATGCAGTCTTTTTCTTTATTCTCATATTCAATTAAACATTAACCCTAAAATGGTCTTAAATCTAAGTATTAAAAGAACCGATAATTTGTAAACATTACTTGCCACTAATGAGCAAATACGAAACTAAAATTAAGCGTAGCGTTAATTCAAGGTTGTCATGGCCATATATTAAATATAGAAATTAAAAATAACAAAATTCTTTTAAAAAATTAATTTTGTAAAATAAAGAAATAGAGAAATCTAATTTAGGAATTCAACGAATGGGATATATATATATATATATATATATATATATATATATATATATATATATATATATATATATATATATAAAACTTTTTTAAATGGCTAAGGGTTTTTTGTGGAAACTTCTTATGACTTTGTTTTTAAATAGGGATACGAAAATTAGGTGATATATTAAAATTTTAATGAGATTTTCACGTAGGTTACCTCCAGAGTAAATGTTTGTCACAGGCTCCTTTTCCGTTAAGGAAATTTTTCTTTTTCTTTTAACAATGTTCTATTGTCAAGAGTGTTTTTATTCATAATGTCTGAAGAAATGCTGGTTTTGTGAAAATTTTCAAACGCCATAATGTTTGAAATTGTTGTTCTGGCATGGAAACAATTGTAACGTAAAATGAAATACACTTTTTGTTGCTATCAACACCTTTTTTGAAGTCTTGTTTTTGCTTATACAATATATATATATATATATATATATATATATATGTATATATATATATATATATATATATATATATATATATATATATATATATATACGTTTTATTTTTTATTACCGCTTTATCTGTTCAGTTACATATGTTTAGGTTGCCGGACCATATTTACGATCCAGCAGCCTCGTCAGACCTTACAGAAAATAAAAATAAAACGCATATTTGCTCTGCAATAGTATTGAGCACTCTCTTTAGGGTTTACTAATTACCATTTTTACCAAATATATATATATAATTATGTGAAATAAAGAAATAGAGAAATGTAATTTAGGAATTCAACGAATGGGATATATATAAAAAAAACCTTTTTAAATGGCTAAGGGTTTTTTGTAGAAACTTCTTATGACTTTGTTTTTACATAAGGATACGGAAATTAGGTGATATATTAATATTTAAATGAGATTTTCACGTAGGTTACCTCCAGAGTAAATGTTTTTCACATGCTCCTTTTCCGTTATATATATATATATATATATATATATATATATATATATATATATATATATATATATATATATATATATATTAAGCGATGCTCTTTGTGTAAACAAATTGAGTTTAGGTATTCGCAATGTCAAAACATTGTTAATTCACTGCCTGCATAGTAACAGCCGTATAGCATATGGGCGATCGGATTTCGATCTTTACTTGAGGTAGTTGCTTGTCTAGCCGCACTGATGAGGTGTTAAACAGCGAAACAGTACTATAATGCTCCCTATCTTAGGTTTAGCATTTGAGAAGATATATACAAATTACCATTAGCGTATAAAACGATGCTCTTTGTGTAAAACCAAATTGAGCTTAGGTATTTGGTCAATATCAAAATATTGTTAATTCACTGCCCCCATTGCAGCAGATGTATAGTGCAACAGTTGGAAGCATCGACTGCCGTTTGGGCGATCGGGTTTCGATCCTGGCTTGAGGTAGTTGCTTGTCTAGCAGCACTGATGAGCAGTGAAACAGTGAAACAATATGTGGAGGACTATATATATATATATATATATATATATATATATATATATATATATATATATGTTTTTATTATTTCAACATTTTTTTTTTTTGCTTAAATCATTACAGATTTTTTTTTATCGGTAGGATAATAATATTATCCTACTGATTTCTTCATATAATTCAAGCCAAAAATATATTTTTTCTTCAGATAATTAAAGTCAAATCTCTCTCTCTCTCTATCTCTCTCTCTCTCTCTCTATTTATATATATGTTGACTTGAATTATCTGAAGAAATCGGCCGGATAATATTATTGTCCTGTCGATAGAAACAATATGTAATGATTTAAGCAAAAAAAAAAAAAAAAAAAATAATAAAAAAAAACATATTTAGCTCTACTAAAATATTGAGCACTTCCCCTTGTTTATCAAATATACCTCCTAAACACACACACACATATATATATATATATATATATATATATATATATATATATATATATAGAGAGAGAGAGAGAGAGAGAGACGGAGAGAGAGAGAGGGGAAGAGATAAATAACTGGAGAAATGAGTTTTTAAAATGTATGGTACTCTACAAGTACACAATTTTATTCATATTCAAAGCTTTCGCATCAAATAAAAGTTTGATATGCCGTAACTAAATGAATAAAACGTATTAAAGTTTATTCAACTTATATATTAAAGACTTGTCCCTATCTAATCAAAAATACATCCGCTTTTTCAACCATTTAAACGTTAGCACAAAACTTCCGATTTGAAAGCTTCTATTCAGAATTGATTACAGTCAGACTCGTAAATCTTTGTATGTGACGTCAGTTTTTAGCATAAATAAAAGCGTCTTTTTCCTCTCTTTCCTATTATGCTGACTTTTATTTTCTACTCACTTTATTATTATTATTATTATTATTATTATTATTATTATTATTATTATTATTATTATTATTATTATCATTATTATTATTAGTTCCTATTTCATCTCTTCACTCCTTCCATAGCTAATGACCTCCTCTGTCTTTACTCCGTCCGTTGAGTTTTTACATCTTCTTTGCCCTTGTTAATAATCGAGCTTTTAATGTGAACACACTCGATTATTTATGGATTTCATTGTCCACCAGGTGGCGCCGACAACTAATCTTCCGTTTCCTTCACGCGATATGAACTGTTAAGGTTATTTTACTGCAGAAATAAAAGACAGTAAATGTCCCTTAGCAGTCATCAAACCTGCTTTTAAATACGATCACAACCAATGGTCCCTAACCTTTTTTTTAAGTGACGGCACACTACTAAGTTTAAAAAAAAAACTTGCGGCTCACCTATCACAAAATTAAGTATTTTCTATTCATAAAGCAATTTTGCAATAAAAAATATAAAACAAGGAAGATTATATAAGGAGAATTTTCATTCATATAAATCAACATGTTTGTTATTCAATATCTGTATATTAGAATAATAATGTTGAATGTCATATTCAATATCTGTATTAGAATAATAATGTTGAATGTAATAATCAATATCTGTATTAGGATAATAATGTTGAATGTGATATTCAATATCTGTATTAGGATAATAATGTTGAATGTCATAATCAATATCTGTATTAGAATAAAAATGTTGAATGTCATAATCAATATCTGTATTAGGATAATAATGTTGAATGTGATATTCAATATCTGTATTAGAATAATAATGTTGAATGTCATAATCAATATCTGTATTAGAATAATAATGTTGAATGTCATAATCAATATCTGTATTAGGATAATAATGTTGAATGTGATATTCAATATCTGTATTAGGATAATAATGTTGAATGTCATAATCAATATCTGTATTAGAATAAAAATGTTGAATGTCATAATCAATATCTGTATTAGAATAAAAATGTTGAATGTGATATTCAATATCTGTATTAGGATAATAATGTTGAATGTTATATTCAATATCTGTATTAGAATAATAATGTTGAATGTCATATTCAATATCTGTATTAGAATAATAATGTTGAATGTCATATTCAATATCTATATTAGAATAATAATGTTGAATGTTATATTCAATATCTGCATTAGAATAATAATGTTGAATGTCATATTCAATATCTGTATTAGAATAATAATGTTGAATGTCATATTCAATATCTGTATTAGGATAATAATGTTGAATGCTATATTCAATATCTGTATTAGAATAATAATGTTGAATGTCATATTCAATATCTGCATTAGAATAATAATGTTGAATGTCATATTCAATATCTGTATTAGAATAATAATGTTGAATGTCATATTCAATATATGTATTAGAATAATAATGTTGAATGTAATATTCAATATCTGCATTAGAATAATAATGTTGAATGTCATATTCAATATCTGTATTTGAATAATAAGGTTGAATGTTATATTCAATATCTGTATTAGAATAATAATGTTGAATGTCATATTCAATATCTGTATCAGAATAATTACGTTGAATGTCATATTCATTATCTGTATTAGAATAATAATGTTGAATGCCATATTCAATATCTGTATTAGAATAATAATGTTGAATTTCATATTCATTATCTGTATTAGAATAATAATGTTGAATGTCATATTCATTATCTGTATTAGAATAATAATGTTGAATGTTATATTCAATATCTGTATTAGGATAATAATGTTGAATGTTATATTCAATATCTGTATTAGAACATTAATGTTGAATGTCATATTCAATATCTGCATTAGAATAATAATGTTGAATGTCATATTCAATATATGTATTAGAATAATAATGTTGAATGTCATATTCAATATCTGTATTAGAATAATAATGTTGAATGTTATATTTAATATCTGCATTAGAATAATAATGTTGAATGTCATATTCAATATCTTTATTAGAATTATAATGTTGAATGTCATATTCAATATATGTATTAGTATAATAATGTTGAATGTCATATTCAATATCTGTATTAGAATAATAATGTTGAATGTCGTATTCAATATCTGTATTAGAATAATTACGTTGAATGTCATATTCAATATCTGTATTAGAATAATAATGTTGAATGTTATATTCAATATCTGTATTAGAATAATAATGTTGAATGTTATATTCATTATCTGTATTAGAATAATAATGTTGAATGTCATATTCAATATCTGTATTAGAATAATAATGTTGAATGTCATATTCAATATCTGTATTAGAATAATAATGTTGAATGTTATATTCATTATCTGTATTAGAATAATAATGTTGAATGTCATATTCAATATCTGTATTAGAACAATTACGTTGAATATCATATTCAATATCTGTATTAGAATAATAATGTTTAATGTTATATTCAATATCTGTATTAGAATAATAATGTTGAATGTCATATTCAATATCTGTATAAGAATAATAATGTTGAATGTTATATTCAATATCTGTATTAGAATAATAATATTTAATGTCATATTCAATATCTGTATTAGAATAATAATGTTGAATGTCATATTCAATATCTGTATTAGAATAATAATGTTGAATGCCATATTCAATATCTGTATTAGAATAATAATGTTGAATGTCATATTCAATATCTGTATTAGAATAATAATGTTGAATATTATATTCATTATCTGTATTAGAATAATAATGTTGAATGTCATAGTCAATATCTGTATTAGAATAATAATGTTGAATGTCATATTGAATATATGTATTAGAATAATAATGTTGAATGTCATATTCAATATCTGTATTAGAATAATAATGTTGAATGTCATATTTAATATCTGTATTAGAATAATAATGTTGAATGTTATATTCAATATCTGTATTAGAATAATAATGTTGAATGTCATATTCAATATCTGTATTAGAATAATAATGTTGAATATTATATTCATTATCTGTATTAGAATAATAATGTTGAATGTCATAGTCAATATCTGTATTAGAATAATCATGTTGAATGATATATTCAATATGTGTATTAGAATAATAATGTGTAATGTCATATTCAATATCTGCATTAGAATAATAATGTTGAATGTCATATTCAATATCTGTATTAGAATAATAATGTTGAATGTCATATTGAATATATGTATTAGAATAATAATGTTGAATGTCATATTCAATATCTGTATTAGAATAATAATGTTGAATGTCATATTTAATATCTGTATTAGAATAATAATGTTGAATGTTATATTGAATATCTGTATTAGAATAATAATGTTGAATGTCATATTAAATATATGTATTAGAATAATAATGTTGAATGTCATAGTCAATATCTGTATTAGAATAATAATGTTGAATGTCATATTCAATATATGTATTAGAATAATAATGTTGAATGTCATATTCAATATCTGTATTAGAATAATAATGTTGAATGTCATATTCAATATCTGTATTAGAATAATAATGTATAATGTCATATTCAATATCTGTATTAGAATAATAATGTTGAATGTCATATTCAATATCTGTATTAGAATAATAATGTATAATGTCATATTCAATATCTGTATTAGAATAATAATGTATAATGTCATATTCAATATCTGTATTAGAATAATAATGTTGAATGTCATATTCAATATCTGTATTAGAATAATAATGTTGAATGTCATATTCAATATCTGTATTAGAATAATAATGTTGAATGTCATATTCAATATATGTATTAGAATAATAATGTTGAATGTCATATTCAATATCTGTATAAGAATAATAATGTTGAATGTCATATTACATATCTGTATTAGAATAATAATGTTGAATGTTATATTCAATATCTGTATAAGAATAATAATGTTGAATCTTATATTCAATATATGTATTAGAATAATAATGTATAATGTCATATTCAATATCTGTATAAGAATAATAATGTTGAATGTTATATTCAATATATGTATTAGAATAATAATGTTGAATGTCATATTCAATATCTGTATTAGAATAATAATGTTGAATGTTATATTCAATATCTGTATTAGAATAATAATGTTGAATGTTATATTCAATATCTGTATTAGAATAATAATGTTGAATGTCATATTCAATATCTGTATAAGAATAATAATGTTTAATGTTATATTCAATATCTGTATTAGAATAATAATGTTGAATGTTATATTCAATATCTGTATTAGAATAATACTGTTGAATGTCATATTAAATATACGTATTAGAATAATAATGTTGAATGTCATATTCAATATCTGTATTAGAATAATAATGTTTAATGTTATATTCAATATCTGTATTAGAATAATAATGTGTAATGTCATATTCAATATCTGTATTAGAATAATAATGTTGAATGTCATATTCAATATCTGTATTAGAATAATAATGTTGAATTTCATATTCAATATCTGTATTTGAATAATAATGTTGAATGTCATATTCAATATCTGTATTAGAATAATAATGTCGAATGTTATATTCAATATCTGTATTAGAATAATAATGTTGAATGTCATATTCAATATCTGTATTAGAATAATAATGTTGAATGTCATATTCAATATCTGTATTAGAATAATAATGTTTAATGTCATATTCAATATCTGTATTAGAATAATAATATTTAATGTCATATTCAATATCTGTATTAGAATAATAATGTCGAATGTTATATTCAATATCTGTATTAGAATAATAATGTTGAATTTCATATTCAATATCTGTATTAGAATAATAATGTTGAATGTCATATTCAATATCTGTATTTGAATAATAATGTTTAATGTTATATTCAATATCTGTATAAGAATAATAATGTTGAATGTTATATTCAATATATGTATTAGAATAATAATGTTGAATGTCATATTCAATATCTGTATTATAATAATAATGTTGAATGTCATATTCAATATCTGTATTAGAATAATCATGTTGAATGTTATATTCAATATCTGTATTAGAATAATAATTTTGAATGTCATATTCAATATATGTATTAGAATAATAATGTTGAATGTTATATTCAATATCTGTATTAGAATAATAATGTTGAATGTCATATTCAATATCTGTATTAGAATAATACTGTTGAATGTTATATTCAATATCTGTATTAGAATAATAATGTTGAATGTTATATTCAATATCTGTATTAGAATAATACTGTTGAATGTCATATTCAATATCTGTATTAGAATAATAATGTGTAATGTCATATTCAATATCTGTATTAGAATAATAATGTTGAATGCCATATTCAATATCTGTATTAGAATAATAATGTTGAATGTCATATTAAATATATGTATTAGAATAATAATGTTGAATGTCATATTCAATATCTGTATTAGAATAATAATGTTGAATGTCATATTCAATATCTGTATTAGAATAATAATGTTGAATGTCATATTCAATATCTGTATTAGAATAATAATGTTGAATGTCATATTCAATATCTGTATTAGAATAATAATGTGTAATGTCATATTTAATATCTGTATTAGAATAATAATGTGTAATGTCATATTCAATATCTGTATTAGAATAATAATGTGTAATGTCATATTCAATATCTGTATTAGAATAATAATGTATACACACAGACTATATGTATGTGTATGCATATATATATATATATATGTGTGTGTGTGTGGGTGTGGGTGTATGTGTGCGTGAGTATGAGTGAGCTGAAAAACAAAAAATTACCAATAAGAATATTTTTTAGAATATTTATCTTTTTCTCGATAATAATTAATAACAATCGCTAATGAGGCCAATTTAAAAATATACTTTTTTTTTCTAGCGTATGAATGAAAGAAGCATCATTTGATACAGACGAACCAAATGTCTATAAAAACATATGTTATAGATGATGATGATGATGATGATGATGATATTGTTTTATTATATATAGATATATATAGTATTTTTAATGCACACACACACACGGACACACTTATGAAATTGTATAAGTTAGAAGAAGAGCCGTTTAAATCTGTAACAGAAAACAGACCAAAATCACTGACAAAATTTCGCTTTGTAGGAATTCCGATAATGATCTGAATTTCTGCAAGTAACCATGCGTTACACATTCTTTCTCTTTAATGTGGCATTTTTAACATGACAATTCGCTACTGAGATGAAATGCAGTAGCCTCAGTGAATCTTAATTGGCATATATATAATTTCATAAGTTACACTTTTTTTCTCCCACAAACTCTCTCTCTCTCTCTCTCTCTCTCTCTCCCTATATATATATATATATATATATATATATATATAAAGGTGAAAATATGTGTGTGTATCTGTCTGTCTGTCTGTGTGTGTACACTTCCCTACAAAATAACTCTGTCAATGTTCGGTCTACAGACTCGAGATTTGACATAAGCGGTATTGAGATTTGGGAAAATCTTTTTAATCGGTTTTCGGACAGAAATTTGGCTGTTCCAGGGTCAAAGTTCAACGATTTGACATTTAGGAACTCTACAATACTCCTCCGCCAATTTTGTGTTTAAACGCTTGGAATTTTAGATATAGGTTAGTTGGACATATATCTAGCTTTTTAATTTGATTTGAGCCCAAAACAATAAATGACCTCTGTGGTCTCTACCAAATTACTCAGCTAATTTTGTGTCTAAACATTTGAAATTTTACATAAAGGGTATCCAGACATAGGACAAGTTTTTTAATCAGTTTTTGGGCGTAAATTTGGCTGGCAAGAGGGCAAAGTTTACAGAGTTGACCTTTGCAGATTCTACCAAACTTCTCCGCAAATTTTGGGTCTAAAACTTGAGATTTTAGATGTAGGTTACTTGGACATGGGTCAAACATTTTAATTTTATTTGAGCCCAAAACAATGAATGTTAAGGGGTCAAAATTAGGATCGAAGTTAAAAAGTTTCTACCAACTTTTCTATATGGTAGTTGAGGAAGCCTATTATATAGACAGGTATTACCGTACATATTCACACTTCTTAATATATACATATGCACATAAAGTTATGAACAATATATAGGGCCAGAGCAAAGCCGGGCGGAACTTCTAGTATATATATATATATATATATATATATATATATATATATATATATATATATATATATATATATAATGTTATCAAGGAATATGTCTTTAAGAAAGAAAAACTTATCAATATGAGAAAAGCTCAACACTCTTAAAAGAGAAATATATTAAATGAAAAATCAAAAATAACTGTTATATATTTATTATTTTATAACAACAATAAGAGAAAATTAAAAGGGGGAAATAAAAAAAGAAACCCCTTTATGCATATTATATATATATATATATATATATATATATATATATATATATATATATATATACCTAGATATGCATATCTATATATATGTATGCATATATATATATCCTCCTATAAATTCGTTTTTTGTGTGTATTGATATTCATATTAAAACCATCTTTCCTATTTATTAAAAAAGATATACAATTTTCTTATAGATGGGTTGTGGAATTGCATTCACTAGCCAAAGATCTAGCTAATTTGCATATCCTTTTAAACATTCATCTTAATTAATTCCCTATTAGTTTCGTCGGTTTCCTAATGGGATAATCATCATTTGTTAACTATTACGTGTAATTATATTTATGCAGATATTCTACATGATTTATACTTGCATAATATTTTCGTAAAAAGTTTATAGTAAACACAAATTTCTTTCCATATATATTTATGTATACGTATATATTTTTGTTTAACAAATTTTGCCTACCAAACTCCTCCTAAAGTCTTTGGTCTACAGACATGAAACTTAATATATAAGATATTTGAATCAATGCGAAACTTTATATTTGGGGTTTAGCCCGGAAAAAATCGGTGCAAAAGTGTGAAAATCAAAAAAAATTAAATTTGCCAGGTGAAGGTCAAACGGCGGCATTACGAATGCATAACATAGTAGCTATTGGTTCATGTTTTAATTTTTAGCCTCGCAGTAAACATGTTTTCTTATCCCAATTATTGACGGCAGAGGCAAAATAAATCGTGAGCTGAACGTTTCGGTTTCGATTCTCGGTGGTGGCGCATGAGTCTTTTCATTTCATACTTTTTTAAATCATTACTATATATTGCATCCAATCTATCTATCTATATATCTATCTATCTATCTGTCTATAAAAGGAAAAATTTCTGTCTGTCTTTTCTCTATGGTAATTAAGGAAGACTATTATACAGAAAGGCATTACTTTACATATTCACACTTTTTAATATATACATATGCACATAACCTTATGAACAGTACATAGGGCCCGAGCAAAGACGGGCGGAACTGCTAGGCTATCTATAAAAGTGAACGTGTATGTGTGTCTGTGTGTCTATGTTTGTGTTTATGTGTGTACGTTTCCCTACGCAATAACTTTGTCAATTTTAAGTCTAAAGACTCGATATTTGATATACAGGGTACTGAGATTTGGAAAAATCTTTGTAATCAATTTTCGGCCAAAAATTTGGCTTTTAAGGGGTCAAAGTTCAACGATTTGTCCTTTGTAAACTCTACCAAACTCCTTCGCCAATTTTGAGCCTAAACATTTGAAATTTTAAATGTAAGTTACTTTGACATGACTATAACTTTTTAATTTGATTTGAGCCCTAAAAATAAATGTTAAGGATTAAAAATTGGAGTAAGACTTTTAAAAGATTGACTTCTGCGGTCTCTACTCAATTACTCTGGTCTAAAAAATTGAAATTTTACATAAAAGGTTATTCACAGATAGGGTAAGCTTTTTAATAAGTTTGGGTCGAAAATTTTAGTTGCCAAGGGGTCAAAGTTCAAAGGGTTTGACCTTTGCGTTGTCTAGCAAACTACTCAGCCAATTTTGAGTCTAAACATTTGAAATTTATACATAACGGGTATTCAGACATGCGGCAAGCAGTTTAATCAGTTTTGTGCGAAAATTTGGATGCCAAAAGGTGAAAGTTGAACGAGTAGACCTTTGCAGATGCTACCAAATTCCTCCGTCAATTTTGGGTCTAAACCCTTGATATTTTCGATGTAGGTAACTTGAACATGGGTAAAACTTTGTATTTTGATTTGAGACCAAAAATAATAAATGTTAAGGAGTCAAAATTGCGTCAAAGTAAAAAAATTGATCTCTGCGGTTTCTACGAAATTACTCGGACAAATTTTGGTCTAAACATTTGAAATCTTACATTAAGTGTATTCACACGTAGGGCAATTTATGAACAGTACATAGGGCCCGAGCAAAGCTGCGCTAAAACAGCTAGTATATATATATATATATATATATATATATAAACAATATATGTGTATGCACATATATTTATTCATATAGACAAATATATTATTATTTATAAATATAATAAGCATTTTTTAGAGAAAATAATGCAGGTAGGTAACATTTTTTTTTATTTATGAACGGAAATGGGTTTTAATAAATACTTGAGACGCATGTATAACATGTACATGGAAACAAACACACACAGGTGAAATGTAGTGACATTAATTTTAATAAGCGTTTATTTATAAACGGAATATATGCATTCCGTAATGTTAGAATTTTAGAGCTCAGTCAATCAGAGATGACGGAATTTGGGAAGAGAGACATTATTATTTATGAATCAAAAATTGAAAAAGTTATGTTATACCTATGTATCTAATAACCAGTTAAGCTGTGGAAAATGTAGAATTGGTGTATATATATATATATATATATATATATATATATATATATATATATATATATATATATATATATATAACCAAAACATATATATATACACACATACACAAACACAAACACACGCACACACACACACACACACACACACACACACACACACACACACACACACATATATATATATATATATATATATATATATATATATACTAGCATTTACGCCCAGCGTTGCCCGGGTGTTTGGAGGTGTATGTTGAGCAAAAAAAAAAAAAGAAAGTGGTAGGAAGGCAGGCTCGAACCCGTTACGCTTAGAAGGAAAATAACGGGGGAAAAAAGTGACGTCCTTGCTGTTACAACCACCTCCAATCCGGAAGTGATGTAGGTAAAAGTAAGGTTAGACAATTGAAAGGAGAGGATGACTTTCGAAAATATCAGCGAAAAAGGCGACCCCCCTGTAGAAATGTACCCAGTTGAATGTGAAGGCATTAACGTTTTAAGCCAATTTTTCCATATTTGTCGTCTGAAAGTTCGAACTTCAAAACGATACTAATCTAGTAAAATCCGTCGCATCTGTCGAAAGTTTTAGGCAGACATGCAAACATACATACATACATACATACATATACATGATGATTGATAATTGCAAAATCTTGTCAAACGAGTGCCACTCCCTCAGACACTTAAAGCCCATGAGCCCAAAAATGACTTTCATCACCACAGGACCGTTTTAATAGACACATGACTGGGGGAGTATCTATACACAGATGATGTTACAGATTCTTAGCTTTGTACGACAGCTAAGTCTCTCTCTCGGTTCAAAATGTTGAGACCCAGCAACAAGCAAGAGCCAGATAGCTAGCAACAAGTTAAACTGCAGACCAGCTTAATGCGGATACTCGTCTCCCGCTTTATGGTTTTTTAAATCAGAGATTTACTTTTCCTAGAAAGGTTACCTTCACCACGGCTTACAGGAGCCCTCTCCACCCCAACACACACATACATACACACAAACACACACGGTGCTAGTTGGCCGTTGACCCCGAAAAAGGATTCATTCACCCTTTGGAAGGTCTTGTTTTTAATCCCTCAGGGAGACTAGCCACCCTCCTCATCAAATAAATCTGGTGGGGGAACCAGTTTAGTCGCCGGTGACCCTACCACGAAGCAGGTAGTACTGGGTTACATGGTACCAGTAGTATATGACATGACCTGACATATACATACATACATTAATTTATATATTGGTAACTCAAATTCCTGACCCAAAAGCTTGTCCTACATACATACATACATACATACATACATACATACATACATACATATATACATTTATATATTGGTAACTTTAATTTTCGACCTAAATGCTCGTCCTACCTCTGAATATCCTTTATGTAAAATTTCAAATGTTTAGACCAGAAATTGTCTGAATAATTTGTTAGAGACTGAAGCGGTCAATTTTTATAATTTGACCCCTATTATGACGCCTTAACATTGATTGTTTTTGGATTCCAATCAAGTTATTAATGTCCAAGGAACCTATATTTAAAATTTCAATTGTTTAGACCCAAAATTGTCGGAGGAGTTTGGTAGAGTTCTCAAAAGTCAAATCGTTGAACGTTGACCCTTAACAGACACATTCCTGGCCGATAACGGATTACAAAGATTTTCACAAATCTCAGTACCCTGTATATCCAATTTCAAGTCTGTAGACTGAAAATTGACATAGTTATTGTGTAGGGAAATGTATACAGATACACAGACACACAGACAGACACTTTCACTTTTATAGATAGCCTAGCAGTTCCGCCCGGCCTTGCTCGGACCCTATGTACTGTTCATAAGGTTATGTGCATATGTATATATTAAAAAGTGTGAATATGTAAAGCAATGCCTTTCTGTATAATAGTCTTCCTTAACTACCATAGAGAATAGACAGACAGACATTTTCACTTTTATATATATATATATATATATATATATATATATATATATATATATACAGATAGATAGATAGATAGATAGATAGACTGGATGCAATATATAGTAATGATTTAAAAAGTATATTAAAAAAAAGACTCATGCGCCACCACCGAGAATCGAAACCAAAACGTTCAGCTCACGATTTATTTTGTCTCTGCCGTCAATGACTGGGCTATTTTCTTGGCCTTCGGGCCGGGATCAAAGTGTAGTATCTGTCTGCAGATGCTGCACATAAGGTAATTTGTTTCGGTCAATGGAGAGGAAACTCTCTATACTGGGACAATTATTATTTTTGGTCCCTTTTTTTCCGGGGAGCTGGTTTAACCCCACTTTATAAACGACCTCGTGTCACATTTTGCTTTGGTGTGGAAGCAAATAAATACTGATAGAAAAGAGGGTTTTAATATAAATATCAATACACACAAAAGAAAAAATGAATTCATATATATATATATATATATATATATATATATATATATATAAAATATTTTAGTCATCGACATACAGTCCTGTTTCGTTGTATCACAACTCATCAGTGCCGCTAGACTAGCACCTATCCCAAGCCGAGGATGTCGTGATGACAGTCGGCAGTTCCACCCCTTGACCACGGAAGCGGTGCCCGCAACTAATCTGTCCGTTATATATATATATGTACATATATATATATATATATATATATATATATATATATATAAAACCAAAACATATATATATATGTATATATAACCAAGACACAAGCACACACACACACACACACACACACACACACACACATATATATATATATATATGTGTGTGTGTGTGTGTGTGTGTGTGTGTGCGTGTGTCACCGGCGCTAAACTATTTTTACAAGTTTGAAATCGCCATTCTTTTTTTATTTGGATTATACCATTGCAAAATACATCAATTTCTGTTCGATTGCAATATTCTCCAACAAAAGAAATACGAATATTCACATCGTAAAACACAGTTCGTTCCACACAAGACTGATATTCCTACCATCTATCAGCAGACACTCGACTTTCTTATAACACGTCCATGTTTTCCAATAACTTATCTCTCTTTGATAGCAAGAAGGCAGTCTCGTATTAGCACTGAATCAGTCTTGTCGCCACAATAGCTGTCGTTGTCATCGCAGTTCAGCGAAATTCAGGAGAAAAAATTCAATCGATTGAAGTAGCAGCGACACTTAGTAAGCAGATGACTTGTCCAAATGCTCACAGATGTTGCCAAAATTCTTCGTCGCAGACAGGTATGAGGTACCAATAAGCCAATAAATAAGTAATTGGTTGTCATTCTTAATTATATCTCGCCTAGATGAATGATGCGGAGTCTGTGTTTTATCATCTTAGTTTAGCAAATTGAATAAAAAATAGAAACACGGAAGCAAGATTATATCGATATTCATTGATGAAAAAATGGGGTAAGAAAATAATTTTAAAAAAACGTGTTGAACGAAATATTTTAGAGAATTCTTGTTTTAGATATGAGGATAATATTTTAAAGCCAAGAGTGACTATGGTCTGGTAGACAAACAAAATGCTATTTCAAACATAGACGACACAAACAAACGAAAATGCTATTTCAAATTTATATGTCTCAAATAGAAAATGATATTTCAAAATTACTTCGGCAAGAATTCAGCAATAACGAGACGATTAACGTCGTCGCAATTTTGATCGATGTGCGTAGCGATTTTTCTTTTCATAATATATATATATATATATATATATATATATATATATAATTTTACGTACAATATTATATATATATATATATATATATATAGTTTAAACAAAATCAAGATAACAAAGATGGATTGATATTAACAAGCAGTGTATTTTCATTGTTCATTACAATTGTTTAGTGACCATTCGGACGATTTCAAATCTGATAACGTTTTAAAATATTCACAAGAACGGCCTCTCCTCAGACGTTGAGAAAAACTTTAATGAACAATCTGGACTCCATTCTCCTTTTAAAGAAAACAAATTGATAAAAAATTTACGTACATTTCTTCCTTTAGATAATTTTTCCGTTTTCCGTTTGTTATGATTTTTATACATATCGTAGTTTTCCTTAAAAGGAAAATAGATTGCATATTGTTCATTAAAAAATGTTTTTCTCAACGTCTGCAGAGAGGCCCTTCTTGTGAATATTTACAAACGATATAAAGTTTGAAATTGTCCGAATGGTCGCCAAACAACTGTAACGAACAATGAAAATACACTACTTGTTGATATCAATCCAATCTTGATTTTTATAAAATAATATATGAATGCTCGATTACAAAAACTGGTAATTTTGATGCTTACAAATTAATTCACCTTAGAGTAACTTAAAATTTATTTGTATATGAATCATTACCGAATTCTCAATTACATAAACATAATAACATTCGGAATATTTTATATCCATATATATATATATATATATATATATATATATATATATATATATATATATATATATATATATATATATTAAATGTGTGTGTATGTGTATGCAAATGATCCCGGTTTTCTATTTAGCAATATAAATTAAGGGTCCTTATGTTTTTTAGCTTTTCACTACTATATATAGTTAAATTCATTTTGTATTCGTATTATTTGAATTTTTCGGATAACTGTCCCTATCTTGATTGTCATTTTCACAACGTTTCGGTCGATGTAGCCTGACGAATTCTCACCAGGATGAAACGCGGAATATATATATATATATATATATATATATATATATATATATATATATATATATATATATATATATATATATATATATATATAAATACGTGCGTATGTGATGGTCCCGGCCGGTTTTCTATTTAACAATATAAATTAAGGCTTCTTATTTTTTTTTTTTTTTTTAGCTTTTTACTACTATATATAATTCCTGTTTGTATTCGTATTATTTGAATTTTTCGGGCTACTGTTTCTATCTTGATTATCATTTTCACAACTTTTCGGTCGATATTTAATTGTCATGCATAACTTACTACTTATCTCTACCTATGTATTAAGTACTGTTGAACTAAATGAACGAAAATTAACGCATAAAATCATACCTTAGTATATTAATTTATGTGATTAAATGACACACACACATACACACACACACACACATATATATATATATATATATATATATATATATATATAAGGGTGGCCTTATTTGTATAAACACCTTAATATTTGAGCCTACATTGGATGGATACGTTGCTAGTGCAGAATCAAGACAGATGTGCCAATGGCTGAAACGAGCAAGTATGCGACACTGTCAAATAATGGCAGCAACTTTCGACAAAATTAGCACTGATTGCTGGCGTTCCCCACGGAATCTTATAGTGATAATGAAAATGTGAAAAATCGAAAATTAATCCCCGTCCTCCAAGCGTTTTTAATCACGGTTTAGTGTTCGCGGTTTTCATTGGTTTTCATTAATCGGCCACACCATACTCCCCCCCCTCTCTCTCTCTGCGTGGGTTGATTGAAATTGTTGTTGTGAGTTAATTCTTTCCAGTAGACTTTTAATCAGGAAATACAATCCTTCAAGACAGAAAGCTATTTGCGTTATAGTTGTGTTCAACTTACAATCGCCGATGCTTTAATGAGAAATGATGTTATTTTTGGTTTAAGGTTTTGAGTTTCATGGATGACGTCATTTGTACTCCTTATATAATGTGTTCACAGAGTGGTACCTCTGGATCCGGTCACCTGGTTTACTTTTTAGTACATGATTTTTTTTTTACATGGGAGTCACCACTTATCAAGGCTCGGAAGCCACTCGGGGATAAGGGTTATTGTGTGTACAGTAGTCAATGGGATAGTATTGTAGTTATCGTTAGTAATGGAGATTTGATAAAGTGTCTTACTTAAGGGAGCGATTTATCAGGAATTTGTTTATGTTGGACTTGAAGACATCCAAGTTGCAGTCAGGTGAGAAAGAGGCAAACGGAAGAAAGTTCCACAGGCGTACACTTCTAAGAAAGAAGCTTTGTTCATGGAATCTACGTTTTGATTTAGGCACAGATAAAGAATGGGGAAAATTACTGACAGTGGATTCAGCTAGACGGATGTTTCTCGTGAAAGATTGGCGAAGGGGGACTAGAGATTGGAGCTCAGACGAGCACTTGCCAGTGAAATAACGATAAAACAATGACAGGATCGCAGCGTTCCTTCTGTGGGAAAGAGGTTGCAGGGAAGAGAGAAAGGTATCCCCCACTTGGCTACAAAGTCTATTTTGTACTCTGTCAAGGCAGGATAGGCTGTTTTTAGCAGCTCCTGCCCAGATATGGCAGCAGTACTCCATCCTTGGACGTACTTGGCTTTTATATAGATAGAGAATTGCATCAGCAGTGAGATATCTTCTGGAGCGGTAGAAGGATACTACAATTTTTCCAGCGACCTTGGCAACAGACTTGTACGTGTTCCATTTCAGGTCAGGAGTAAAGGTCAATCACAGAAGCATATCAAAACATGGGGCCTCCCCTAGACGAGAGCCGTGATACAAACATGAAGTAATAACTAGGGCTAAGACAACAGCATATTCTTTTCATTGTTTTGACTCTCGAGTGTGTATCTGTTGATATCTTACATGCTTTTATAGAGAGTGATGTGATCCTCGGTTGATTAACTGTGTCTAACTGCGTCGGATATATACTCGAGAGTCAAAACGATGACAAGATTAGGCTGTTGTCATAGCCCTAGTAATAACGTGCACGAGAAAAATAATGAATACATTTAAAGGCAAGATAATGGAGTGTGCGCGCTTGCTTAGGTAAAAGAAAAAAGGTGTAAACATTAGAATTGATATCTTTTCTTTTCCTTTTTTTTTGGGGGGGGGGAGAATGGACGCCTCAACTGCAAACTCTCGGTTCTTATCCAAGACACAGACCAATGAAGATATAAAAATTTAAAAGAAATTATCACTTCATTTTTTTTACACAGAAATAACCACTTAACAAGGCCCAGAGGCCACTCGAGGATTAGGGTTAATAGGTATACATTAGTCAATGTGATGATAGCGTAGTAAACATAAGTAGTGGGAATTTTGCAAATTGGATTACTTAGGGGGACGGTTCATCAAGAACTTTTTTACATTGGACTTGAAGACAAATTGTAGTCAGCTGGAAAGCAGGCAATTGGAAGAGAGTTCCACAGGCGTGCAGTTCTAAGAAAGAAGCTTTGTTCATGAAATCTACATTTAGGTTTAGGCACAAATAAATAGTAAGGGGAATTATTGATAGTGGTTTTGGCTAGACGAGTGCTTTTCGTGAAAGTTTGGCAGGGGACTATAGATTGAAGCTCAGATGAGCACTTGCCATAAAAATTGTGTAATATTATGTAAAATGTGGTGAGACGACAACAACTATGGAAGGCAGTAATTGCTGAGAATGCATTTAGGAGATTCAGAGTTCCTATTCCGTTGCGATTACAACCTGACAAAGGCCAGAGGAATAGTTGGCCGGAACGTCGTGAAACGACGACAACAACAAAAAGATGAGGATAATAGTCCGCAATAAAAAAATTAATAAAAAAATACTCATCTCAATAATGAATTCCAAATGAATAATATATAATATTA
>NC_136493.1:88674122-88739122 GCF_053919585.1 Euprymna scolopes
AAGAGCATTAATAAGGAGCATTAATTCAGTTTATAGGTTTTACGGCGCATCAACCCGTTTGTATTTAATACCTATACACGACGCGTGTTGTAGGATAGTCATTGAATACGATCAATTGAAAACAAGTTGCTATTTTAACTATGAGTGTGTAGAGTAAATTTCCATGCCATGCCTACATTATCATTGCATCAATGGCCATAATAGATTTTAAGTATACTAGCTGGTAACCCGGCGTTGTTCGGTCGTACAATACGCTTAAACATGATATTTTAATTCATGCAGATTGCGTATGAATTATTATAGAATCAATCCTCTATTGATTATTATATATTATGAGAAATAATTTGACCGGTGGACTAATTTGCAAAAAAAAAAAAAAGAAAAACAAAAGAAAAAAACTTAAGAAATAAAAAAAAATAATAATGATAATATCGTTCATCAAGTTCCATCTGTGTTTTCTTTTTTTTACAATATCAATCAGCTGATTAAGTGCTCTGGAAAAGTTACTTCTGATTAATGTTTAGTTTTAAAATATGCGAATGAAAAAATGATTTGCAGCGATTTTAAATGGTGCCTTTTCTTTATAACTTGAACTCATTAATAAGGAAAAATTGAAATAAAATTGTGAGATACACCCAGGCTTGAACACAGGATCATTCGATCTGTAGTCGAATGCTCTATTGCTAAACTATATCTCCAGATTATAACAAATCTGTCTTTTTTTTTAAAAAAGAAGAACTGATTTAGTGCAATTTTATTATCTCGCTTGCCATGTGTAACCTAAAATATTCCCTTGTAAAATTATTCTTTTCTATCTATAAATAAGAAAAGCTATTTGTAAGATCGGATTTATTCGATTTTCGATACATCGATGAATTTCTGTTTGGTCCTCCTTCCCAGGTCAGCAGATGATTTTTGACCCAGGTGAACTGGTCTGACCGTTGGTCGTCTATCTTTCTCTGAGAGGACTTCATATATATAAATTAACAGTTTTTACATATGTACATCGTTCAGTTTGATAACACCAAAAACATCAAGATTCTCCAAAATCTTATTCTTCGTTCTCCACGATGGCGGTGGTAGCGACAGCCGGGTAGGGGTGATATCTCTTGGTTAGGTTCTTTCTCCCCGGAGGTCTGGCTTAATCTGCTAAAATCGGCCTGGGTATTTTCTTAAATATTAAGGTAACAGGGTTGGTTGGGACAATCCGCCCGACAAACCAGAATCCAACACGTCAAACAAGGAATCCCCAACTCTTTTGCGTGTGTGCATCTCAACAGGTCGTCTATAGCCAAAACTAAATTTATCTCACACGCCCCAAAAGGTCAATCCTGTCACTCAGAAAGCCAGGACATCTGAGCAGGTGTGCCTCAGTCCAATAAGTGCACGATTTCATTCCACCTTATTCTAACTTTTCCTGGTATTTTTTTTAACCAATAAAATATCTGTCTGTTTTTATAAAGCAAAATAAATTCATCCCTTTTTATAGGTCACATGCCGCTGTCTGGGATTCAATCAACGTTTAACAAACAATCTCAGCATAATTACCTGGCCTTAACTCAGAGTTTTAGGGGTTTTTAATCTCAGTATCGATTCTCTAGACGGTCACGTTATAGCTGTATAAAACATCTAAGAACACTACTGGACATATAAATTAGCTTTGTGCGAAATTTGCAAAAGATAGACTCAGCCGTTTTGGAACCTATGATGAAGGAACTCTTTCTTTCTCCCTCTCACACACACACTATATCTCTCTCTCTCACACACACACACACACACACACACACACACACACACACACACACACACACACAAAGTGGCTTTTATATGATATTAGAGATTTCAACCCCACATGCCGATTTCATAGTCCTAGACGCTATATATTAGGCTAATTACGTGCTCAGCAAAAACAGAAAAGAAGAAAAGAAAATCTATTAATCTCACTACAATGATCTGAAATGCTGGAACGCTTTTTCAAATTCCATTTGTCTAATCAATTATTAATACAAGCAATAAAATGAATAAAGAAAAATTGTTATGACTTTTAACAATGGCGTCCAGATTTGCATTTTATTTCTTTCTCCAAAAAGAAATAGATTAAGTGATTTAATTTTAGCGAGGTTTTCCGGGAAATAGTTTAATTAAAACAGAAATGAATTAATTGGCTTCTCGAAGTAAAAACAAAAACCTTAAATCCAAATTACATTCCGCTATTCAGTCGAAGGTGTTCAATAACTTTATTGGAATTCGTGTTAATTACAGCCCTTCATAGTTCCCCTCCCCTACGTGAGTATTACATCTGTTGTTATTTGCTGTTGTTTGTTGATGCATGAACGCCGCATTCAAACTAATCAGGAAACTTAAGTTTCCCACGAGGTGAATTTAATATTAATTTGCTTCCAAATTTAAACGAACTTATCGCGATGTTTTGTTTTACAGGTATTCAACTCAACCACTCCCGACAACCATATTTTTTAAATCTTAAAGATTCTTCCTTGGTTCCTTTTAGGTAACGAAGGATTTGTTTTGCACGAAGGTCTTTGATTGTCGGTTTCGATAAGTTTTGAGATAGCTTTGTTACAGTGTAACATATGTCAGGCCTTGTTGCGGTCATCAAGTAGATGAGGCTCCCTACCATTTCCCTGTATGAATTTTGTTTCGGTCCCTATATTTTTATTTATGTCAAAAGTAATAATGATGACGTATAAAAATGACCACAACCGGAAGTTTTCCCTCGGCGCCAAATCCCACATCACCTGGGCCATTATTAAAATAGTTTTCCTGTTGATTGCGGTATTTTGCTTGTTCAGTGGAGCTTTATTAGTCCACCTCCCAGGCGTTGCTTTCTCATTTTAAGAAGGGGTTAGTTTATTGCTAATTGTTCGAGGTGTTTCTACCAGAGCATGCCGACGTAGCTGCCTAGGAATATTTTTGCAGGCTACAATGTTCTTCTTCTATGGCAATAGATCTTCAATCCCACATTCCGACCCTTGTGTCACAGTGGAAGAATGGTAAATAAACTAAAATAATAATATAATTTTACGAATAATTAATACGCATTAACTCTTTTATGCATTAAAAAAACACTCTTATCCTCTATCGGTCATTAAATCGACAAATAATTTCATTTACTATAAAATCAACTATTATATATTTGGGGGATTTTTAACACAGTCCTCAAGGGGATTTCATATCTAGATATGACAGCCCAAACTGAAACTATTGTTGTTATTATTGTTGTTATTATCTGTATATTTATACGATAATTCACTTCGACTGTTATCATCCTGACATCCTTTTAAAGGATAGTGGAATATTCCAAATGGTTAATAAACATTATAATAAAACAAAACAAATTTGGTGTCGCTGTTAGGAAAACACTATTGTGCTTTTTCGTTTAGAGATCTTTTAAATTTCCGCATTACAGGTGAAAACATTATTACCTGCTTATATGTCATGTTGAAATCAGTACAAATTCCAACGCATTTCAGATGAAAACATTATCTACTCAAATGGCATGTCAAAATAAGTAAAATTATAGGATGCTTTTGGTGGTTAGGGATTCTTCAAATCTCCGTATTTCAGGTGAAAACATTATTAGCTACCATCCATAGAAATAAAGATATAGTTGAGAAATGAAATAAAACAAAGACTCAGTGAGATAAACTAATATAAAAGGTGTGATACGCACTCAAGAAATTAAAGCCTCCGAAAGGTATGACTATTCAGCCTGATCATGGCACCATAATATTGCCAGCAGACAAAGGCAACATATTAATGAATACAACGGAATATTAAACAAAAATTAGCAAATCTAATAGTACGAGGGGCGTGCAATAAGTAATGCCCCTGACCCACTTCCTGTTATCTGATCTAGCTGAAAATTTGCATGTGCAATGATTTATATCTCGGCGGGTTATGTGGCAAAGTACAGCTCTGAACTAATTGTGGTTTCTGTTTTACAGGTGTGTGAACTGAGTTAGGTGTGAAATGGAGCCTGTTGAATGTCAGGCAGTAATCCGGTTTTTGTATTTGAAAGGACGCACACCATAGGGACTTTTGATGAAATGAAATAAACTTATGGTGATAATGCCCCATAATATGACCTTGTAAAACGCTGGCATCGTGAATTCAAACATGGCCGGAAGTCTGTGGAAACAGCTCCCAGACCTGGTCATCCCCCCTTCTGCTATTGATGAGGCATTTGTCCGTCAAGTTGAGGCTGCCATTTTGGAAGATCGGCGCATTACTATTCGCCAAATAGCCCAAGATGTCAAGATTAGTACAGGGTCTGTGGAAACTATCATTCATGACCATTTGCATATGCATAAGGTGTCTGTCATATGGATTCTCAGGTTGCTCACACCATTCCAGAAGCGAGAACGCGTCGAGTGCTTGAGGATGAATTTTGAGATGTGCCAAGAAGATGAGTCAAAGTTTTTCAAAAGACTGATTACACAGGATGAAACCTGGGTCCATCACTATGATCCAGAGACCAAAGCCCAGTCAATGCAGTGGAAGCACTTGGACTCACCACCTCCAAAGGGGGCAAGGGTGCAGCCCTCCGCTGGCAAGGTCATGCTCACAGTCTTCTGAGACCAGGTCGGAGTAGTGATGACAGATTTCCTGGCAAAAGATATCACAATTACAGGAGCCTATTATGCTTCACTTTTGAGGAAATTAAGGGAAGCTATCAAAATCAAGAGGCGGGGCAAGATCAGCAAAGGTACCCTCCTCCTGTAGGACAATGCTCCGGTCCACAACTCGCTTATCGCCAGATCAGGAGCACGGGCGTGTGGTTATGAAATCCTTCCTCATCCTCCCTACTCTCCTGACCTTGCACCCTCTGACTTTCACCTCTTCCCAGCCATGAAGTTGTTTTTGAAAGAAAAGCGTTTCCCAGATGATGCAGCCTTGAAGCCTGAAGTCACGGTTTCCAGAGCTGCATCAAACGATGGGAGAAATGTATAACTCTGACGAGACTGTGACTGTGATACATGATGAATTAACTTCAGATATCCATGTTATAGATTTGAACCCTACGGCGATAATTGTAGATTAAGTTAACTAGCATGAATTTGGGAGAGCGTTACATTAGCACGTGTCAGGATAACATGACGACAAACGGAAATAGACCTATCTGCAGGTGGCATGATTGAAGCGGAAAGGGTCAAAGATTAGATCTCTAGACAAAACGCGCTAACAACTCAGGTGTCAAAATATAGGAGGTGATGACGTCACGCCTTCAAATAAAGAATCTGAGCCTGGGGTGGGACAGATAAGATGTGTCCAACCATGTAGAAATCTAAGTGGATGATGCCTTGAGACTCTGCCCGTATGTCGCCATCATTTAAACTAAGTGAAAAAAAAAACAAGTTCAGAAAATTAAGTAATAAATAATTGACGTGATTTCTCCCCCAAAAAGTAAACTCTGAATAAAACCCTCGATATCTTAGAATATCTCCGTTGTATTTTCGTGCATTGGTAGATTCGCTTTAATTTAAACAAATTAATACCAACGAGGGGGTCACGGCGGACACAAGAAAAAGCAACGATAAAGAAATGGAAGACCAGCAACTACGCATGTATGTAAAAAAAGATTTTATTTGATTTAGCTACCTACTTGATTATTTAGGGCGAAAACGCACATGCGCAGAAGAAAGGCATTTACGTAAACGACGATGACATTCGTTTTGTATAATGTAGAACTCTTACATAGATTAAAGGGAACATACTAGCATCCTGAAGATGTTATATTTTATGTAGAAACTAATTAATGATGAGATCTGACATTGACTATTATTGGAAATGACATTAGGATCTACAATACTATAGTCACCAATGTGACTGCGATATGTGACTCATCATGATGAGGATATTCAAGCATTTCTTGATAATGAACCATCCCTCTCTTTACACAGTTCACCACGAAAAATGAAAATAATAACAAATTGCACTTCTTTGATCTGTTGAGTATTAACATTAACAGAAGTTCAGATCATCTATATATCTGAAAGCTAAATTTGATTGGTCAATATCTCACTTGTAACTCCTATCATTTATATTATGTAAAAGAAACGAACCTTGAATATAATGTGAAAAAAAAGGAATTATCTACAACACTGAACAATAGCAATATGTAATAGTACCGAACCATATTAGTAGAAAATGGATAGCCTAAGTGAAACACTCCACCGAAACAACAATCCAGATAGCATGATTTAACCGAAAACTTACCACAATCTGTCTAATACGGCATAATCACGTTGACACACCGGTTCCAGCTGGATCATCGAAGTTAAGCAACGTTGAGCCTGGTCAGTACTTAATAGGTGACAATTTGGGACTTCCAGGTGCTGTATGTACTCTCCGCTTATCTCGGCATTCTTTCCAGTCGTCCTGGTCGTCTCCTTGCCACTTAATCCAAACAGTGTCGATTCGGGAGAGGTGTGGTTAAGGATTGCGCGACCCTTGCCCCATAATTACACGCAAGACTGAACGGAGGCATCGATCGATTGACAATCTGTCTACCACATATGAAGGGCTATTCTGAAAAAAAAAAGATAATAGAATATGTTACTTAACATTTCAAAATAATTCGTCCTAGTCAAGCATCTTACAAAATAATGACCAAGAACTGTGTGTATACAATTCTAAGTAAATGTAGAAAAGATGAAATATACCACTCACTAAAAGTACGACTAGAGGAACGACGGAGAGCCGTAATGCGAAAACGTATAGAAAGATCAGGTATAGAACATCACACTTGAAGGAAAAGGAAAAATATCTACCATTACCAGATGAATAAATACGTGCTAAGTTTGATATGTTTGCAGGTCTTATTCCTGCCATTTGAGAACCTTTGTTATATTAGTTCATATTTTCTTTTGAGATTTTAATAATTTGAATTGGTTTTTATGGAAAAAATATCTCGATTTTCTATGTACTAATCTGATTGTGAATTTGAGGTATAAACTATTTTATAATAATATGATTATAAATTTTGAAGTAACTAATGTATATTTATGTGTATATACACTTTCTATTTAATGCTAATTAGTTTTATGAACATTGCTCTAGACTAGGCGTAAAGCCACTCGATGTAAGAAGCTAAAAAAGGTAAAAAAAAAAAAACAAATAACAAACTAAGCCACAATAAGTATTAGACAGATTGTGACTCAGAAAACAGCAATTCTTCTAAATTTGACAGAAATATCGCCAATGGAATGTTAGGACTAAAAGACAAAATAATGAAAGCGAATGCTATGAGGTTGCCGAAAGTAAACTCAAGGTCTACAGAATAATCTTGTTTTTAATAATTAAAATTCGATCATCTTTTGAATAAATCTGGTTTATATAAATTTATCCAATATTGCCATAATTTCTCTATCCGCATTCCTTTCCCCAGTTACACACGCAACCACATATATATAGTAAGTTTCAAAAATATATATGCCAATTAAGCTACGTAGATTTTTTGCGTTTAATCATCAAAATTCGTCAGACTATTGCAATAGCCTGGCGAATCCTTACGAGGACATAACGCGCAGAATTCTTTGTAGCGTTTGCCATATATATTTTCAAAACTTACTACCTAGCATTACTTACGTATCAAGCACCGACGAAATAAATAGTGAAAATAGATGCATAAAATCTTATGTAGATACTTAATAATATACACTGCGTGTCAAATTATTAATGAGATAAAATGTTTTTACCAGTTTCAGAAACTTACCGGTAGTTTCGTATCAAAAACTTTGAAAACGTTGGCAATGCTGAGCTGCGCGTACTGTTAAACTTTCGTACTGTTCTGGGCAATGTAAACAACTTGCCATCGTAATTGCTGAATCCACAGTATTTAAGGCGTGTAAAATTATTAACAAGGCAGTTTGTTTCGTCAAGAAAATGGGTCGTAAAGATGGATTGAGTAGTTCTAAAAAGAGTCCTATTACAGAAAAGCTAGCAGAAGTTAAAACTACCCTCGAAATATCGAAAATGATAGGAAGGTACCATCAAACTGTGAAGAACTTTGTCAAGTACCCTACAAAGATACGTAAGAGAGCTGATAAAGGTAAATCTAGAGTTGTTTTATGCCGTTCTCTACTCCAAATTAAACGTGAAGTTGTTAAGAACCCTGAGAGACAAATCGAGATGCCAGATTAAATAATGTCTCAAATAAGTGGCAAAGTCTGTTAAGCCGTGACAAAGCCTCTATTAAAGCAACATCATATACAGAGAACAACATGAAAACGGATCTTTCCAAAGTTTTGTTCACGGATGAAGTGCGTGTCACCCTTGATGGCCCAGATGGCTGGAGCAGGAGATGGGTCCTAGATGGACGACATCATCATCAGCATTTAAGGCGCCAACAAGGTGGTGGTGGAATAATGATTTGGGCTGGGATTATTGGAGGTACTTTACTTTGGCCCATACAGAGTCCCAAACGGCGTAAAAATTACGTCAAATGCTTACATAGCTTTTCTGAAGGAGCACTTTGAACTATAGCCGAAGAAGCAAAGGTTGACGTTCAGAAGAATCATTATTTTTATGCAGGATAATGATCCCTTGCATGCAGCAAACAAAAGCAAAGAGTATTTGCAACAACTGGTGTTCTTTGGGCGACGGAAGATGGAGTGGCCTTCAAATTCATCAGATTTGAGCCCAATTGAGAACCTTTGGAGTATCATGAAGCGACGCCTCTATGCAAGTCGACGCCAATTTAAGAGCAAAGGTGAGTTGTGGGATGCTCTCCAAGCGGTATCGCGAAAAATAACTGTTGACGAAATCACAAATTTGACTTATTCTGTGGACCAATGTCTTTTACAAGTCATTCATAAAAAAGGATTGCATATGCCCTACTAATTATGTCAAAGTAGAAATTGCTATGTAGTTATTGTGTTCTAAGCATTTTTCGTAGTTCATTTAATGTTTGAAAATTATTTCATTAAAGAAGTTATGGGTATATTGTGTTTCTTTCTCAACCTCGTTAATAACTTTACACACTGAAATCAACAGATATTCCTATCTTCTGCTATAGTTTCGCTAATACTGCTTTAAATACTTCTCTTTTCTGATTTGAGTAGCTGAATAGTATTGTAAACACTTTCTCCAAGTTTCATGGATTTTTATTCACTCGTTCCTTAAATATTTAAAAAATGTAGACTCCTTAATAATTTGATACGCAGTTTACACACACACACACACACACACACACACACACACACACACACACACACACACACACACACACACACACACACATATATATATATATATATATATACTAGCATGGGTACCCGGCGTTGCTCGGATGTTTCGAGGTGTGTGCGGTTTTGAGTAAATCAAAACAAAAGAATAAAAAAAATCGTTGCCCGGGTGTTTGTTTCCGGGGTGGGGATTGTTTAAAAAAAAAAGTGATGTTAGGTAAGTAGGAAGGATCAAACCCGGAGTATTGGGGCGAAGTTGGAAAATTAAGTGTGAAAAAAAAAACATGCGATGTTAACAACTCGGCCACCAAGAAAATCCATTTTAGGTGTTTATGAAAAAAAAAAAAAAGACTACGGTAGGTCAGCGCGAATGTGAAAATATAATGTGAATTGTCCGGCATGCTAACCACTATGCCACGGAGCACTGCAACTGAGTTTAGTGATTTTAAGTAACTTAACATGAAAGAAGTGAACGGTTGTATTAAATTAAATTTTGAATAGAAAAGGGTACACATTCTATAATGAAAAAGATTAGAAACTTCCCATAAGAATTTCCTATCAGAGTTTTAAAACATTGACCTGACAGGAATATGGGTGGAGTGTGGACAATACTTATGAGACTGCCATGCTGATAATTCACAGCAAAAAATAATTATAAATAATTATAGAAGGGAGAATTGGCTTTCCTATTTGTATAAAGCTCTTGGATACACAATGACTGCTTCTATCACATGAGGTTGCATTCGTGTTACACATAATCTTGTTCCATTGCATAGTCGTGGAGCATCAAGGTTTCTGAGTAACACAATTGGACATCCAGATTTCAGTTTTAATTTGTGTGGTGGCATACCAGGTAATTGCAAGGAATTTAAAAATTCTGTAGGGTACTGTACAGCATGGTCATTATCTACAGTAGAATCTAGAGAAGTGTAAATTTGTTCCTCACCTGGAATTTCATGAAGCAGTTGGTCATTGATTATGTGTACCATATCATTTTTTGGAGCTAAAATTGCTCTTTCTGTTAGCTATTGAGGATTAGTATAATTTGCAGCTATATTTGGGTAAACTTTGTTACAAAGTTCTGCGAGTGAGGAAACAATTGATCCAATACTTGAAGTAATTACAATTTTACCATGTTTGTCTGTTGGAATTTTGCCATCTCCAATTTGTAGAAGTATGGAAGCAAATTTATCAGCCAATGGGTCACTATTAAGATGGACACGCATGTTTGTAGATAAGGTTACAGTCTTGATGTACTTCCACAAATATGACAATTTAATGCAAGCATCGAGCTCATCAGCAGGACTTCCACGTGGAACAATAGGAAGCGTTTGTCGGAAGTCACCAGATAATAAAAGTGTGATGCCACCCATGACAACATCACGTGACTTGAGATCACGCAATGTTTTATCTAGAGCTTCAAATGCTTTTTTATGTGCCATTGTACATTCATCCCATATGATCAAGGAACAAATCTGTAAAATTTTAGCTGAATCTGATCCTCGTTCTATATGGCAAATTGGAATAGAATCTTTTATTAATGATAATGGCAATTTGAATGTGGAGTGAGCTGTTCTACCACCAGGAAGAAGGGTTGCTGTAATACCTGATGATGCCACAGCTACAGCTATTTTTCCTTCTGACCTTACTTTTGCAAGAATTAACTTAGTAACACATGTCTTTCCTGTTCCTCCTGGTGCATCAAGGAATATAAGGCCACCTTGCTGATCTTCAACAGTATTAACTACAGTTCGAAAAACATGAATTTGCTCACTATTTAGTTTTGCAATACCGTCCCGAACAATTGATGCTTGCTCATGTGGTTGATAGCTAATTTCACGTGTCCAAGCAGTAACAGACAGAATATAGGAAACTCTGATCAGCGAGATACTGGATACGTAATAAGCCTATAACATACAGCAGATTTCGTGATTCAGTTTGTGAATAATACGGCTGCACCAAATGTATACAGGTGCAGTCCTATAAAGGTCAAAGTCGGAGGGGAAAAATGAGTTCATTTTATTTATATAGATATATATATATATGCATATATATATATATATATATATATATATATATATATATATATATATATATATATAGAGAGAGAGAGAGAGAGAGAGAGAGAGAGAGAGAGAGAGTATGCCAATATATCTATATATCCATAGCTCTTGAGTCCCTGGGGGGCATAGGCCATCTACAACTTTTTTTGTAGATGTTTTTGTAGCGAGGAGTTCTTTTTTTTATAGGGTGAGGGTGCTGACCCTACGCCCAACCTGGCCAGATGGTACATACAGCGCCTAGCCTTCCCAAATGGTCAGCCATCTGGTACTGGTCAGGCTCAACGTTGCTTAACTTCGGTGATCTGGTGAGACCCGGTGTGTCAATGTGATTGTGCCGTATATTTACGGTATAGATATATTTTCATACTGTGAATAATCTCAATTCAAGCAGTCAGCACTTCTTAAGTAAATGCTGCAAATGAATACACAATATATTTGGTCACCTTATATGATATGTGTATATACATGAGTAAATGAAATATATGTGTATATATATATGGCATGACACACATCAACATGCACGCAAGCATACGCACGTACAGGCTGAAACTATAAAATTGTCGTCCTAGAAAAGACAACATGATTTAATTTCCGTTTGATGAAAACCGGTTTTCATTTTTTTTTTTGTTAGAGACCATTTTGTTTGCCAGTTGTGTACAAATCCCAAGAGCGATATGAACCTTCTATCGTGTCTGAAAGTGACACAATGTTCCACGAGCGAGATTGGGGATGCGCTGCTGTAAAACTCATGCTCTCTACCGATCCAAGTTAGGACAACAGAACCATTAATAGAACCTCCAAAATGCAAATCCCAACGGTTCAACTTCTGGGGGCGTACCCAGCATGATAAAAATAAAGTTTTCAGACACGGTTATGGTCTTTGGTGTGGTTTCAAGTAAGGGATACACCCTACCACCTCACATCTTTGAATTTGGTTTGAAACTCAACACCAAAGTGTACCAGGATGTGCTGAAAATGTAGTGATCCCCTGTTGCAATCAGGTTACCGCTGGCAGGCCCTAAGTGTCGCAGTAGGATTTTGTGCTAGTCCACAAGTCCAAAGAGACCCAAGCGTTACTTCAGAAGGAGTGTTACGACTTTGTACCCTTCTCTCATCGGCTCCCCTCCTCCTCCAACCTGGGCCCGCTGGATTAATAGTGAATCGTTAACCAATCTAGCGATAACCCACCGCATCGAATATGCTAAACTTCTTTCTAATTTAGTCAATCCCGTTCTACTACAGATATCCTAATGGCCATGTCGGAACGCATATACTGGATTAGTTAAAATTAAGGTGGTAGCGTTTAATATAGCCAAACCCTTTGACAATGAATAGCACGAACATCTGAGAGAAAATGAATTCCTTCGTTATTACTGGACAAGTATTCAATATAATCAAATGTAATTCTTTTTCAATAATAGAAATAGTCGAATAATAGAAAGGTTGGCTGTACTAGGAGGCCAGACATCTAAATAACATCCGCTTGATACGGATGTTGTACAGGGGTCGATAATTGAACATTTATTATTCTTGATCTTCATAAATAAAGGATTCGATGTTCTATTTTAGCATGCAGGCGAATATCCGCAATGTTGAATGCCTGTGATTATCTCGCACGTACTTTCAATGAATGTGCTCCGATGAACTTGTTGCACTTTTACTATCTTTGTTGTAGAAATCACTCCCATAGTAATCCTCATCGTTTACCTTTTCACCAGTTGTTTTTACCTTGATAAGTGATGACATCTCACTAAGAAAACAAGAGTTCCTTGTGAAATATAATTTATCAAATGTTTTTCCTTTTCATTTTAATATTTCATTATTAGATTATGTTTTATGCTTTTCGCAAAGACACGTAAAACGTTAAAATATGGTTACCGGAAGTAATTATTAATTGTAATATGGTTACCGGAAGTCATTATAAATTATAATATGGTTACTGGAATTAATTATTTGTTTTACTTATAAACAGACTACAAAAAACAACTCACGATTTTTCTCAGCTACGTGAAACGCTGAAGAGGGCAAAAAGGCAAAAACTTACGGCCAAACGTTTTTGCACACACGATCATGAGTACTTATGACGTCAGAGCGTTGCAAAATAAGCATTTTAAATGTAACGTCAAGAGCGTGAATTCCATATAGAAACATTGATTTAATTTGAATAAAAAATACGCATCAAGTGCGCTTCAAAGCCAAATCACAACGTAATATTAGGAAAATATACAAATATTTCACTCGTTTGAAATTTATGACATAAATATACTTTAGAGCTTAACTCCATCCTCAGTATGTTGTTCTCTTCTTCTTTTTTCCCTCTTTCTTTCCATGTTGTAAAGTTCGAGAAAGATAAGCACTGTTTCAACATTTCCAAACACAACCACTGAGATACAACGCGTGGCTCTTTACAGACGTTTCTTTCTCCAACTTCACAATGAAAGAAAGAAGAAGAGAAAAAAAGAAAAAACATACTGAGGATGGAGTTTAGCTCTGAAATATATTTATGTCATACATTTCAAACAAATAAAATATTTGTTTATTTTTCTAATACTACGTTGGGATTTGGTTTTTAAGCGCGCTTGATGCGTATTTTATTATTTTTTTTTTTCATTTTAAATACACGTGCATGACTTTGCGGTCTGTTGCAACCACCGTGTCACTTTACAGTCCGTGTCCGTACGCGAAATACAAAGATTTAAAACCGAAATAAACGTTTTTATGTTTTAATAATGATTACTGATGACTTATTTTGGTATTAAAGAGAAAGAAGTAAGCAGTTACGATGTAAAAAAATGTGATTTACGTGACCCTCGAAATAAGAAAATGTTTTGTTTTAATTTAATTATCCGCTAATAAAAAATGCCAAATAAATAATACAAAGTACAAAACAAAAAATAGTTTTAAAATCTTTTAACCCTGTTTCAATGCAAAAGAAAAAAAAATGGTAAAAAATGTAAATGAAGTTTTTGTCTATTTCTTTTAATTAAAAAATCATAATTGTATTGGAATTTTGTTTCTTTTAAAGAGAAATATAAACCTCAGTTGATTTAAACTTCTGATAAAAAATTCAAATAAGGAATTGTTTTTCTTTTAATATCATTATCCGCCGAAATTACAAAACAATCCTGTTTGAATGAAAAGAAAAACGACCCCCGGTAGATGTACACGAACATCAAAACTAGTGCGTATGAGCCAACTTCCTAACCAACTGGGCTACAGATGGGCGAAATCATATTGGGAATTCTTTTATTTTAAACAAATTAAACAACAATGTTTGACTCATACGTAGTTGTTGAAATCGTTTAGAAAGAGACGATTTCAACTGATCCCCATTTCATTTGACACTCTATTTCTATACGAAACAATTGATCTTGTTTTCAATTTTTACATATTATACACACGAGTCATTGCTCTTTCTAATGGTACCGGTCTCGACCAGTCAGTTTCGGATGACGAAAACTTTTAGTAGACACACACACACACACACACACACACACACACACACACACACACACACACACACACACACACACACACACACACACACACAGGTATCTTTCTTTTATCAAATAGACTAGCTGTGGTACCCGGCGTTGCCCGGGTGTAGCGAGGTTTTATAGTAAGGGTATTAGGCTACGAAGCCCTAAAAAATTTATGAAATAATTAACCAACCTCCTTTTAAAAATGAAAATAGCAGCGTGAACCCGCGTGAGCGCATAAAAAATTAACCAGGCTCGCACGTGTCATGCGAAGGAGGAAAAGAAGGTGAAAAAAGCCACATCGTTCCAAGAGGTATGATGACTTTGCAAAAATGTCGACGAAAAAAGTAACCTCTCTTTGTAAAAACACGGCCTAGTTGATAGTGAAAGAATGACCAATTTTTAGATATTGCTAGCTTTCAAATGATACCAAGTTTGTCAGTATTAGTCGCGTGTGTCGAAAGTTTTTGTGAGACATACTAACATACACACAGACTAACACATGTTTGAGATTCTTATTATAGACTAGCAGGGGTAATTGGTGTTGCCCGGGTGTGGAAAGGTGGTGTAGTAAAGAGCCAATACAACCAGAAAAAATAGGCGCTGCCGGGGTGGAGAGAGGTGTGAAAAAAAAAAGTTTAAGCGAGAGGAAAAATAATTCAGTGTTTGTTTTTAAAGGAAAAAAATCCAATTAGAAATAAGAATAAAAGGAGTAGGCAGGCAGACAGGCAGGTAGGCAGGCTCGAATCTTTAACGCAAAGGAGGTACAGAAGGTGAAAAAAAAAAAGCAAACCACTTAACCTCCCTGGTCACTATGACATGGGACTTCACTGCCGTTCAAATAAATGCTAGTCATTGCAAGCACGTATGATAACTTTGCAAAATTTTTGGCGAAAAAGTGACGACTCATTGTATAAAACTCCCCAGTTGAGTGTGGACGAATGAATGTTTTTGACCAATTTTTCAATATTTGTCATCCAAGACTTTGAGCTTCAAAACAATACCAATCTGGTCAGGATCCGTCGCATGTGTCGAAAGTTTTTGCGAGACACACACACACACGCACACACACACATTTTGCCTTTTATATATGTAGACTAGCGGGTGTGCCCGGCGGTGCCCGGGTGTTTGTAGGTGTGTGTTTGAAAAAAAAGTGGTAGTAGGCAGGCAGACTCGAACTCGTGACGCAAAGAAAACCTGACATCTTACCGCTACGCCATTATGCGATCAGAAGTGTAAAGTGTTCGAATTCAGTGATGTCAACACTTACGCCATAGCAGATAGTAAAATGAAAGAGTAAATCTGACTGTAGGCCAGGTAAGCTTTCAGCTTTCTGCCGTATTTGTTTCCCCACGTAGTTGGGGAAACCAGACCCCCCCAAAAGGGGGAAGCAATTGTCTGATATGAAGGGTTTCCCCCACATTGATCAAAGCTAATTGCCTTCAAGGCGTCCCAGCCCGGAAGGCCAGGAAGATGGCTTTGCTTTGATCAGTTTCGCTTTTATACTAAAAATACAAACACTGAAAACCACGGATTTTTTTTTAAAACTCGATCAAATAAAAGAAAGAAACAATGCCTGCTCGCAAATCGGAGATATTATGATCTAGGAAGTATAAGGAAAGTTCTCCATAAATGCAACCTTTACGAGAAGACCGATGAAAAAACCTTTCGCAGACATACACAAACGCGCACGCCCATTTTGCATTTTAAATTATAGACTAGCGGAGGTGCCCGGCGTTGCCCGGGTGTTTGTAGATGTAAAAGAAAAAATAACTTTGGTAAGTAAGTAGGTAGGAGTGTAGCGGAATTGAGGATTGTTAAAATTGAACGATTAAGAAGCGACAGTAGCATAAATTTAATGAGGTCAAGCATCACACCATAGGGAAACGAAATCACGCACTTAACTTAAGATTTTAGGGGAAACCAGCTCCCCATCAAGAGAGGAGTGTCCAACTGAATAGCAATTGTCTGATATGACAGGTTTTGTCTGCATCGATTTAAGCTCATTGCTTTTCTGGACCTCCCGGAACGAGTGCCAGGTAGATGTATTTGCTCCGGATTTACTTTCGCTTTTTTTATACGGAAAAGCTAAACAAACACGCGGAGAGTAAAAAAAAATCGCAAAAAATAGCGTGTAAAAGTCACCTAAATGAAAAATAGACGCGATATCGTTTCGTAAATCGTAGATATTATAATCTAGGTAGTATAAAAAAAGTTCTAATAAACAGTGACCGCCCCGAGTACCCCCGCTCCAAAAGCCTTCGCTGGACATAAAAAATGTGCACACACTAATACACATTTTGCCTTTTATATGAATAGATAATAGATAATATAAATATACATCTAATACACACACACACACACACACACACACACACACACACACACACGTACACACACATATATATATATATATTGATATAAGTACGTGTATATATGTATATGTACATACACGCGTATATATATAAAGATATATATACATATATATAGATGGATATATATATGTATATATATACACAGAGAGAGAGAGAGAGAGAGAGAGAGAGAGAGAGAGAGAGAGAGAGAGGGAGGTAAATTTGTGTGTAAATGATATAAACAACGAGACTATGATAAAATAAAAAGAGTCCAAACGTATCTATTGTGATTTTCAACATTAATTTACTTTTGCTATTCATAAAGAAAAAGACCAGATTTCCATCTCTTAAGTGAGACTTCTCTTGATTCCAGCATCGTCATATCCCACAACAATATCACATCAATATATTTATTATTATTGTTCATTTTCATCGCTTATTATTTTTATTATTGCTTAGCTGAGTATAATGCGACAAGGAAAAAGAGAAGAGAAAAACGAGTATGCCGTCGAGCAAAACCTAATACACAATGGATTTGAAATACCGCCAAGAAATGATTCTAATCTTCAATAAGACTTCGTCTTCTCATTATCTTTTTCTTTCTGTCTGCCTCTTTCTTTCTCTCTCTTTTGTTTTATTCTCTCTCTTTCTCTCACTCTCTCCTTATATACATATATATATTTCTGTAGAAATATATTTTCTTATAATATATATACCAATCCTTATTTAAGAAGCTCAATGTAATTACGGAGCAATATAATGAATAAATGACAAAAACTATATTCCAAAATTCATGATGTTGACCATCTTATAATTTATTCCTTTAATTCAGTTGACATCTGCAATTCTTGACAGCATCTGTTTCATAGCGCTAAATCAATCACTAATTGATATAATAAAGTGATTGGTTTTGCGCTACGAAACAGATACTGTCAAGAATTGTAAATGTCAACAGAATTAAAGGAATAAATTATAAGATGGTCAACATCATGAATTTTGCAATATTGCTTTTTGTCATTTGATCACCACACACACACACACACACACACATATATATATATATATATATATATATATATATAAACTATTCAGCGAAACACGTGTAAGACGCATTATACCAGCAATATGAATGTTGTATAAATATTTTGGAATGTTTGGAATGTTCACTCTCTCTCTCTCTCTCTCTCTATATATATATATATATATATATATATCCCCTTTAAGGAATACTTAAGGATGGGAACTGTCTGCGTAGTTATAACTAAGCCAATCAACTAGCGTCTATGCAATGTTCACGACTTCCGCTCGTGCGAACAGTAGATTAGCTAATGTACTACTCGCCAGAATTCGGCGTTTAATTGTTCTTAATTACCTTCATTCCCGTGGTAATTTTTTGCTATATGCTCGGGTACCCGCTTCGCCGGTACCCTTGCTGTAAGTGGATGTTGTAAGAGCAGCTATTGGTTAAATAATTCTGCCCCATGTTATGGACCACTATCATGCCAAATTTATTCATAATTGGTTGAAGGGAAAGAGTGGAGGAGGGTGATCTGATTCAAATTCACAAAGAAGTTGGCGGCTCCATGGTGGCGGCCTCCGGAAATGCTGGCGAACCCGAACTTGGTGTTCACAATCCCTAGATAGGCGAGGTTAATTGTTGCCTGACGATGTCTTTAAAAACTTAAACACTAAATTTTATGTTTGCGACTTATAGTAATTTTGTTCACCTAAATTGAATGTATGTCTATGTGTCTCTTTCGCTCTATATGTTTATCTGTGCTCCGCTTTTGTCTCGGCGAACTCTATCACTTGTTCTCTCTCTCTCTCTCTTTCTCTCTCTCTCTCTCTCTTTCTCTCTCTTTCTCTTTTATCACTGACGTAAGGTCCGCTTTGAAAGGTGGTATGCTCATCATTGAACGCATCATGGACGTGCAGCATTCTATGTATGGATCTCTTTCTGTACGTCTTTTTCTGTCTGTATCTATCTATATTTTTATCCCGTCGTGTTTATATCTCTATCTATCTATTTCTTATCTATGTCTATGTTTTCTCTCTCTCTCTCCCTCTCTCTCTCTCTCTCTCTCTCTCCCTCTCTCTCTCAATATATATATATATATATCATCCTTTCTCTGACTTCTCTTGCCCCCTCTCTCTGTCTCCCTCCCTCACGCACACTACCATTCTTGTTCTTCTCTCATACTGGAAATAAAATAAAAACTGTAATCAATATCTTGCTTTTACCTTCTCTCTCTGTTTCTATTTATTTCCTCTGTTTCTGGCTATGTCTTACTCGTTCTTTTTTTGTGTGTGTGTAATTCTCAGTTCATCTATTCCCACGCGCCTTCATTCACTGCCAGCCTGCTTCATCCGCCATCTTGGATTTGAGTACATACACATCAAAAAACTATAATTAATTCCTTTTTATATTTCTACGCGGCGAAATCTTTGTCATTCTGACTATGATTGTTTTTATTCATGTTTTTTTTGTCAGATAAAAAAAAACGAAAACAAAGTTTCTAAATTGATAAGTGTCAGTTGAAAAATGCCTTTAAGCCTCAAGACATTTAGAAAAAAATAAATAAATAAAATCCCTTAAATCAAGGCGACTGCGTATATATCGAGAGTTGCTTCGATCATATCATTTATCACTGTCCATATGGTTAGGTACAATGGCGGAGTAGTTAGAGACACGGAGTTAAAACCTGGATGTGCTAAGTTCAAATCCTGTTCGTTCTACAGAAACACTTTCAGCAAACACATTTAGCCTTGTGCATTACCTGCCAGAGAGGAGATAAAGAAAGCAGGTTGATAAGACGACGATTCAGTCACTTACTGACACTGACCTTTGAAATAGCAGTTTTTTTTCTTTGACTGTCAAGCTTAAGCTTAAAATATCATTTTCGTTGGTCTATTACATTTAATTTAATTTTAAATCAGGAGGTGAAGGTGATTTAGTGATTAACGACACGAACTGACGACCTGGGTTCCAAGTTCGAGTCCAGCTAGTTAGGACGATATCATTTTCATTTAGGATCTTTGCAACCGGTACGTGGCCCCTTTCGTAAGTACATGGTGTCTTTCTAGAAATAACTCTGACTAGAAAAATATCGGGGAAACCAGTGCCAACAATAGAATTTTCGGATTCATATGATGTGATTATAAATTTTAAATCGTCCAAACACTTCTCTAAGAGGTTCGGTTTGTCCATTATTCGGCCTTTAGGCTAAAGTGTTACATATTTCTGTTAAAAACTTTTGCTTCTCTCTATCCATCTCGCTATCCTTCTCTCTCCAACCACTCAGCCAATTCCTTTCTATCCGAACATACACACAGGCAACTCTCCTTTATGTAATAGTTCCTTAAGTGATGAGTCGGCATTTTGTTTCAAACCTATTACGTAATAAAACTAATAAAACTAATAAAACTACCTGAATCGATTCCCAGAGAATAAACATTTTTTCTACATTTTAAATATTATTCATTCAGCGCAACACTGATCAAGAATATACCAACGCTGAGTCTTTGTTTTGTAGTTTTTGACTTTTATCTGGTCATACAAACAGGCATACATACAGTCAACTGCCTTTTAAAGAGTAGATAATTTCAATCGCTAAGTTTGAATGGGTTCCTCTTAAAAATGGATATTTTATTATTTTATACGATGTTGCACTGTCTTGCTATAGCCTAGAGAGGATGCCCGGGCGAAATACTTAATTTAAACGACTCATCGAGGAAAAGTTGCTATTTTACATATTATTATGCGAAAATTGTGTTTTTTGTAACTATCGAGGCATAATTGACTGCTGACAAATGAGGTCCCCAGAATCACGCAGTAACAATAATAATATAAGAAAAACGAGTTATGTACACTATCGTGTTCTCTCTCTTCTACACGGAGCGCGGAGTACAGAATGCACCTGACGCCACAGTCAAAATTCAATGTTTATGAAAAAGAAAATATGGCTGATGTGGAGACTCTGCTCACCTTTATACCCCATACACGTGTCTTATCTTATCAAAGAAGCAAAGTAAGTGCTGTAAAACGTTGTTTATCTTGTTTATTTAACTTTATTAAAGCTTATATGTACGTTGACACACCGGTTCTAGCCAGATCACCGAAGTTAAGCAACGTTGAGCCTGGCCAGTACCAGATGGGTGTGTGATGTGACTGTCCTAGGGGGCGATTGGGCTCTCCACAGGAGAGGTCAAGACTCCCGAAATACTGGAGAAGCCGGGCAAGTATGATTCCCTAATTCTTTAATTATCGTCTGTGCGCCCGGGCGACGGCAACAGCCTTGCTAAGAGAAAGATTGGATTTTGAGAGAGGTAACGAAAACCATAATTTCGTTTTCGATACCAACGAATGATCATTAAAGGTTAGAGGAGAAATGTTTAGCCATTGAGTACAATTACTCAGACCGAGTTTACGGGCTTGACCTTTCGGGGCATGAGAGCGCTTGAAGAATCGCAGGTGCATACGAGGAAGATAGAGTTTCCCCTAAGGGTGACCTAACTAGATTCGATTGGTACAGGACGCGGTCCTGGATCACCCCTTACCTGAGTATATGAAGGATCCCAGCGTCGAAATCACCAGAATTTAGTTAGAAATTGATCTGAGAGCAGAGTCAAGCACAGTCGAAGAGTGGCAACGCCCCTCTCTTCCCACATCATGTCACAGCGATACCGAGAGAAACTGACCTATTTTGAACTCAGCGAAGTCTGTCAAAATCAACATTGAACTACAGACAATTGTACACAACTATATATCTGTATATCTTATCTTGAATTAAACCAGTAGAATAGACAACTGATTTATTTATTCCTTTTTGTGTGCATGAAATTGCTTTCCTTCTAGCCGACAGATCGACGAAGCGGCGACATATCAACCCAATCGTGAAATTAAGATCAACCAAATCAATTGATGGGTTCTACCACACTGATATACCTTGCTGACCTACGAAGGACGGACCACAGGTTACGATATGGGAACGTGAGGCGCTGTATGTACCGCGAGGTAAAATACCAGGATGAGAAACTGGCGCGGTCTATCTCTTCTTTCTAGGGTAGATGGAACTATCTAGTGATGGCGTCACGATAAAAATACCCTTGATAGCCCTAGCGACACAGCAAGTATTCAGCTACCGACAAGATTTGAATTCCACTACAAACTCGTGTAGTGAGTTCAATCCAGGCTACGGCCGCGCTGGATGATGGATGGAAAGCTTATTATTACGTTTACAGGAAATAACAGCACATTTCAGTGTCACCGTTCTGATCGTCATTGCATTACAACTATCATAATTGTTAATATGAAAATTACATGGTAAACTTCTATTTTAAAAAGAACTCTAAACGAATATCTCTATTAGTTGCTGAGATACACGGGTTACAAAGTTGCTACACTTTAAATGCGTTTGCTGAGTTTTTTTTTTTTTTTTTAATGACTTTTAGTACCGTATGATTCTGACAGCCTCATATTAATGTCTTTCATAGCCCAGAATTTGTTAATGTCATTTTAGCTTTGTTTTAGTGCAATAGTATAAAAGGAAAATCATGAATGGAAAAAAAAAGCTCAGAATGTAAGGGAGATGAGTTATATTTTAACTTTGAAAATAAGGATTAAAAATGTCGCTTATGACGGTGATAAATCCGCGGGAGTTTGAACCCCATGTAGACTACTATATTTGTTTCTGCATGAACTGTCCAAATGAATGAAATACAAAATCACGTTGCAGTTCTTTTTATAGAAAATAATAACACAATTATTTCTTATTAATTGCAAGACAACACGTGATTTTTTCCATAACATATTAATTGTTTTTATAATTAATTGCTATTTAGATGAGACGCATTCGTTTATTTTATTTTATTTATTTTTTGTTTCATTTGTTATAAAATTATGATACAATTCAGCCCAACGGTGCTTTTTTGTATGACGGGCTGAAATATAATGCTGTATAGTCCTAGGAGATTTATCCTTAAAGATTTTGCCCTATTTCTGAGAAAGGGTTAGTTTATCGTCTAGATGCTTCTACCGAAAAATAACTACCGTACTGTTTAGACATTTTACCTCGGTTCAAGTTTGCTCATCTTCAAATCCACATCTGAGATTGTGTCTAACGTCTTGGCAAAGATGTAAATTATATGCTGTTCCAGATGGAATAACCGCCCTTCTTCATGCTCATGACATTGCAAAAAGCTTTGACACTTTAATAAAGGAAAAAATCATCCCACCCAAATAAGTGAAATAAATAATTTAAGGAAAATGCTGCTAAAAATAGAAAAAAAATTGGTTCTTTGCTAGAATAGTGGTTCTTCCAAATTTCTTTGGTTTAAAAACAATAAATTACTTAACCAACCAAAAATAACTTTCGAAAAAGTCACATTCGCATTTTTTCAACAATTGTGACGACTATTTTTTATCAATAGAAAAAGATAAGACTTATGTGATCTTGACCTTCCCACTTTTAAGACTAACAACTTTCAACTATTATTTCCAAATAATTTACGGCTATAATTAATGTTTTTTTTTTTTTAGATGAAAATAAAATATTATTAAGGTATGTTCTTTTTTTTTTCGTCGGAAGCAGCATTATTCTAGAAAAGAATGGAAATATAACGCTTCATTAGAACTTCAGTGGAGATGATGCAACCTACTGGATGCCAAATATTCAACCTCTATTTCATATATTCTAACCGAGAAATCTTTATTTTTTATTCCTTGTTTTATGAACAATAAATATTTGTAAATCATAGTTTGTACAATTTTTACTTCGCTCACACACACACACACACACACACACACACACACACACACACACACACACACACACACACATATATATGTTGTTTTGGTAAAATGTTTTTTCAATTATACGCCACTCTTTGTATATATCAATCCTTTTTGTTTAGACGCTCAATATACGTTAAGTACAACGACAAAGCATATGTAAAAGAATAACAGTATAACACGCACACACACACACACACGCACACACACACACACGCACACACACACACACACATATATATTAATACATATCTATTTAACTGTTACTGTGTTCTCCCTCATCGATTATTTAAATACTAACATAACGCCAATATATATATATATATATATATATATATATATATATATATATATATTATTATTATTATTATTATTATTATTATTATTATTATTAAGTAAATAAACAGAAAAAAAAACAGACAAAAAGAGAGAAACAGAATTAACGGGCGACATTGTAAGCGAAAGATCATCCCTAGCACGGCAGAGCGCATCACTTTTGTTAACTCTTTATATAGCCCAAATAAGACCGCATACGAGCAATATTCCCACTATGATTTATGCGGTGTCGACGGCAAAAAAGCTACTATGGGAAACAACAGCGGATCAGAAGAAATCGTCTCTAAAACGTAAATGTGGGGAAATTTGCTATGGTAACCAACAGCCAATCAGAAGAAACTGTATCTCACGTTCCTTACTTATTTATTATTATTACTTATTCTGAAGACTTTTGAACACCAGTAATTTTATTACAACTCAATAATGAACGAAAATTGAAATATTTTATTTCAAAATATAGCTGAGAAGATGGCCTAAGAACTATAAAAATTGTTTGAAATTTGGTCGCAAAAATGAGTGAGCGATGAAGCTTTAAAGCAATTCTAAATTAGTAAAACTAACACTTAACCATACATTCAAATGCAGTAGTGTTTGGATGATATATATATATATAATTTATATTATTTTTATATTGAGTATAAAGACTAATAATCAGTTTCAAAAGGATGAACAAACAAAATTAAATTGAGTGTACGATCGTTTCGGAAACGATATTCATTTTATTAACATTGACAATAAACATTGGCAATAATTGGCAAAAATTGTATTTTTGAATATATATATGCATATATATATATATATATATATATATATATATATATATATGTGTGTGTGTGTGTGGGTGTGTGTGTGTGTGTGGGTGGGTGTGTTTGTGTGTGTATGTGTGTGTACTTTTAATAAGTGTATTTGTTTTCTTCTATATAAGCGTTGTTGTTTAAATTTGAATAAAATCTCTAATACAAAAAAAAAATAGTTTCTTAAATAAACATTTGTTTGTGTATAATAAAATTTTCGGTAATATAACACCTTTTTAGGAGTAGAATTAGTTTTTCTGCATCCTTCTTCTTGTCATTTTGTCACCATAAAAGTAAAATTCGAATGTTGTTTCAAAAATGAGACTGTAAAATGCTCTCATTAGCAGGGAAGTTTCTTTTAGGTTTCATATTAGCTGATGCTCACCTTGCCGTATTTCTAAAAACTTAGACTTGATCTATCAAACCCGTCTTTGTCGAGGAGACGGTTGTGATTTAGATCGATTCTAAGAACTGAAAAAGAGAACGATAGACAGATCCGCGTAATTGATACAAACTAAGATTATAATTCTGAATAGTAAGTATAAAACCACAGAAAACTTGAGAGCATGAGATTTTGTGTCTCATTAGATTGAGTATGTTGTATTTAGAGAAGACTAAATCCTCATAAAAGCCTTAAAGTAATGAAACAGTGAAATCCTAGATAGGCGAGCAAAGACATCGACTTGGTGAATTATTGATTATATGATAAGTAAGCCTAAACTTACAAGTTTGTCGCTTGCGGTAATGTAAAGGGACCTTCACACGGCGTCTTCCCCATGACTGTCATCTCTGCTCAGGCAGTTCTGTGTTCTTTACCTGTTTTTCAACTATCATCTGACACGTTACTTACTGTCCATGTTACTTGCTTCCTAAGACGTATATATATATATATATATATATATATATATATATATATATATATATATATATATATATATATATATATATATATAACAAGTAAAATTAAATAAACCAACTTAAACAAAACACTAAATATCATCACTGCGTCCACCATCAAACAAATTATAGAGATACTTCCGTTACCGGCATAAGCTCATACGTAACAACAACTACACAAGCCTATGAAAAGAAAAGAGAATATATATATATAAAGCTGAATGTGTGTGTGTGTGTCTGGTCACGAATAGACTTCTATATAGTTGACTATTTTAAAAAACTGATTACATATAATGATAGAAGATGCATCGAGACACAGGAATGGGTATGTTTGATCTGGCAGAACGGTGGTTCATTAAAATTGTGGGGTCTGCGTTCGCGTCTGGTCCACAAAGTATGGAAATAAAAAAGTTTAAATTAAAAAAAAAAAGTTTACAAGTGTTTTTGATATAGATGTACATAAGAATACTTTGATAAGTATGTTTTAACTTAAATAGGGATGGTATAATAAAATTGTGGGGTCTGTGTTCGCGCCTGGCCTCCATAGAATGGAAATAGGCACAAACTTTAATGAAGACTTTTCATATCTATCTGCGTAAGTATATTTTGATAATTATGTTTCAGTTTGAAGAAATACGGTATAATAAAATCATGGGGTGTTCGTTCGCACCTGACCCTCGATAGAATGGAAATATGTTACAAAGTTTAACAAGGTTTTTAATATAGATCCGCAGAATATTGTGATAACTGTTTCAGTGTGAACAGGTATGGTATAATGAATTATGAGGTTTATCTATTTTATTTTTTACTTTCCTCATATTTTGCTTTGGTTTTGATACCCCCAAATTCAACCCAAATTTACAACCCTTCATTTCCATAACCTATCATACTTTCATAAATGAGAGTCAATTTTCTGTAGGCTGTTTTTAACCCAGTCAACGACGGGTACTACTTTGCTAGTATATATATATATATATATATATATATATATATATATGTATGTATATATACATATATATATGTGTGTATATATATATGTATATATATGTATATATATATATATAATATAAAAAAATATTTTTAAAAAGGCGGGAAAAAACGAAAACTAATAAGCCGACAAACCTAGGATCAATGCTCAAATGCTCAAACATACCAAGCTGGCAATTAAAGGGCCACTCGTCGCAGAAGGATAAGTAAACTTATTTAAACTAAATAAACAAAAAAACAATTAAATAAATTAAATTACGATAGCCATTAGACGTCGAAGTCTCAATGTATACAAATATCGTTAACTTACTATTCCTAACCATCAAACATGGACAAAAGAATAAATACATGAGTAAATAAATAAAACTAAAGAATATTAAAAAATGTCCCATCTATAATTAGACGTCGAATACTCAATATTTACAAATATCGTTTACCTACTAGACCTCACCATTAAACATGGACAAAAATAAATATATAAATAAATAAATAAAATGAAAATAGGGAATTAAAAAAATGTTCCACCTATTATCAATTAAAGTTTTAATAAAGTAGAGAAAATAACAATGTCTAATGAAAAGCCGAACCAGTGTCTCCACCTAACAATCACATCCCCTAACCAAACACCCCAACAGTCGGCCAAGAGCATCCTATCCCGCACACACTTTCCTACAGTTGTCCAAGAGCACCCCATCTCCTCATTCACAACCTCGTTCTCCATCTCTCCTCCAATAGTCAACCCATGCCAGCTAGCGAGCTGTACTCGCTTGACCTACGTGAACCAGGTCATCCCACTGAACAAACAACGCCATAAATAAATTAAACAAATAAATAAATAACACATAGCACCAGACAAAAAGACAACGAAGTATAGAATATACAAATTAAAACACAGATCATGTAAAAAAACAAAAAGAAAAAAAAATAATAAAAGTAAAAATTTAACAAGTTCAATAATAAGCTAATCAGCCAAAACACAACCCCCTCTCTTTAAATTTGCTGAGAGACTCCACACAGCCATTTAATCTATTTCTTTCGTTCCATCCGGCATACTCTGAATCGAACTGTAACATCCACGATTTGAAAAAGGGAATTTTTTTCCCGAAGTATATTATGGATTTGTCACAGACATAACAAGTAAGACATTTATACCTAATACAATTGAATAAACATATGTATATATAGACATATATGTATGTAATTATTGATTTGGAAATCGACACTTGTTTTCGTCTTCTCTCATCAACACCGGCTATATTTCATTCCTCGCATTGTGATAGCCTTCTAAATCTGTACTATATATATATATATATAATATATATATATATATATATATATATATATATATATATATATATACACTATAACTCCTATAATTTGAACAACCGCTTCGTTCAAATTAGAGGATGCTGTTCAAGTTTCGTGATAAAAAATGTGCTGCAGTTAACTTTAATTTTCTTAGAATTAAGAAATAGTAAACGAAATTCATCGCTATATGATACTTCAAGTATAGATTAAGTTGAGTTTACGATATATTGCAAGTAAGAATTGTTAAATATTATTATCAAGAACAAAACATTGAAAATAAATTAAATCTACTCTTACTTGTTAGGTATTTATTACCTAAGTTATCATTTACAGAAATCATACATTTATGTAAAATACGTTTTTTTTTATTTATTCATTGAATGATTCTCATTGCAGTTTCTATTTTCATCGATTGAGCTCTCGGGCGCTGCCATTGTATTCCGTAAACGATCACGAAAATCTACAATTTCTTAGTTCTGTAACTTCTTTATGGTTATATCTCTTCGAGTGACATTGCTTGCAAAACATAGTTGTCACTAAAGTAAGGACTTTTTTCTAGAAATTTTATAACCGTCTCCATAGACTTTTCTGCATCATCCCATGATATTGCTTCATCAGAGTGTTCTTGGTTATTTATATTAGGGTCAAGAGAATGGGAACTGTCGCTATTTTCATCACCATTACTGCCTTCAGGATATTGATCAGTAGTTTCCTTATCTTGTTGCACCCACATTTCAACATCATTTGCATTAAGTGATTTAAGAACAGCGTGGTGGTCGGTAACCGTTAGGTTTCCAGAATTTTTTCTAGACCAGATGTATTCTCTGATTCTTTCAGTTCAGAAGTCTTTAGCGCTGGGCATAATTTACCCCATGCTTTTGTTAATGTGCTCGCTCGAACTTGATTCCATGCACTTGCGAGAGGAAATATGGCATCTTGGATAGTAAAATGGCGCTGGAAATCGTATATACTCACGGTTCTATTTATCATATTCATCATGAAATCATTTCTGTAGAAACATTTTAAGTTCCAAATAATCCCTTGATCCATAGGTTGGATGAGAGAAGTCACAAGTGGTAAGTAGCACACAAAAATATTCCCGCAAGATGAAACTAGTTCTGACTTAGGAGGATGTGCTCTTCAATTGTCCAACCGAAGCACGCACGTTGAATCAGGTTTACCTAATTCGAGGAAACGCCTCTGGACAACTGGAAAATATTATTGCAAAAAACATTTTTTAAACAACTGTTTATTCAGCCATCCATTTCGTGAAAAATAATAGGATACTGGCAAAGGCGAAACTCTTCACAATGCTCGAAGACACTTTGATTTGCCGATGACAAGAAGCTTACGTTTATGAGTTCCAGAAGCATTAGCGCATACCATCACTGTTAGTCTTTGTTTATTAAATTTGAATCCTTTTATTTTCTGCTCCTCGGATCCGACTAATGTTTTTGTAGGTAAGCATTTCCAATTCACGCCACTTTCATTAGCTTTGTAAACATCCCCTGTCGTTAAACCATAATCGGCAATTATCGTCTTGAATTTGTCACAATAATTTCATGCTGCCTGTGTATCGGCAGACCGTTGTTCGCCTGACATTGTTAATTGTCTTATACCATGCCCACTCTTAAAGCTCCTAAGCTAGCCATCACTGAATTTCATATCTTCTGCGATATTCAACTCTTTCTTAAGAGATTTTGCTTTAGAAATTAACATGGGCCCAGATATTGCTACACCTTCATTCCGTTTTGCTACAAACCCCTCATGCAATATTCGATCGAATTCAACTTGCTTTGGTCTGCGAAGAGTCCTTCTTTTGACATGTCTTTTATTTGAAGAGAAAGGAGCAGCCTTCAATATTTCCTCCTTTTTCTTTTTTGATGTAAAACAGTGTACTTCTTCCAATCTTATAATCTCTTAATATAACGCTATTTTCAACTCCAGCATCTATTTTTTCTATAATTTGACGTTTTTGGAGTAAAGTCAGTGTCACTTCTTTTAGAGTTGCAAACCATTGTGATGGGTTGTGTTAAACTATTTTAAATATAGCAACCTGAAAAAAAAAACAAATTTAAGGTTAGTGTAAATTAATTATCAATAGCTAATCTACATTAATTACATAGTACCAATATTAACATTTCAGCACAATATCTGACTAAACCATGTAAACAGCTTTACTGCAACTCCGCATCAAATATGCTAATACAATTTCAATGACGAGACAGTTCAAGTTTAGAGAAAGTCCATGTTTAGAAGAAGTCCACATGACAGGAAGTCCAAATGAGAGGAAGTCAAACTTTAGAGGAAGTTCAAATTAAAGGAGTTTTACTATATATATATATATATATATATATATATATATATATATATATATATATATATATATATATATATAGAGAGAGAGAGAGAGAGAGAGAGAGAGAGAGAGAAAGAGAAAGAGGAATAACTATTGTTGAATAGCATGGAGTGCTTTCGCTTAATGAGCTTTCTTTGTAATTTTTCAATTTTTCAAATGTTTTTTTCTTTAGACGCGAAGTTTGCAAGGTAATGTGGGCAATAGCGAGCAATTACCATTTCCTACACTAAAGATGACGTAAGCATGATACGATCGTGTCTGTAAGTAAAAAAAAAGAAGCTTAACCATATTACTTTACATGCTCGCATTTTTCTACTGTAATCCATGATTTTTTGCAGGCTTGTAATAAATTAACTTGTTTTTTGTTTAATTCCAGTCTTAGTCCGCCCCCCCTCATAAACATAACATATACGTACAATGTACGGCACTGGTCTGTTTTCAATAAAATCTCCCCAATTATCGCCCTTTCATTTTTTCATTTTCTCTGTTTCACCTGTTCTCTTTTCGTGAGAGCGATGAATTGATAGCAACAATAGTCGCTGAAGCGACGTGGTTGCTATGGAAACCAGTCATAAAAAACGTCGCTCACCACATTACGTTTTTTTTGCGATGTTGAACACCAGTACATTCATCATAACTTTTGTTTTACTCAATGAAAATTGAAATTTTATTTTCACAATATAGCTGAAGAAGTGATCTATAAACTAATAATTGTTTGAAATTTTGTTGAAAAATGAGTGAGCGGTGAAGCTTTAAAGCTGTTCTAGACGACTAAAACTGATACTTACCATATATTCAAACACTACCACGTTTTAATGATAAGAAAAAAGCATACATAGGGGGAGAAAAAGAGACAAATTGTGCTGGGAAGTAAAGAGAACAATGACGAAATGGCGTCCAATAAAAGAAATAAAAATCTCGGATTTAAACAAAAAGAAAGCAAAAACGAAATAAAAATTGAAAAAAAAATTAGAATTTCTTTTTTGTGTGTATATCTTGCCAAGTCAGACATTTGTAAAAGAAAAACAGAATTGAGAAAATCCGCTTTTTTCCTCTCCAACTGACTTTTAAACAAACATCATATACTTCTTTGGCTCTTACGTTAGATCAGACATTGCACGCGACTGAAAAGAGTGCCTTTTATCGCTGATTATCTCTAATGGACAACATTAACAGCGCGCGGAAAGCCGCAACAACTGATTGCGCCAAGAACAGCAGAAAATGGTCCGTTTATTAATCAAACATGAAATAAATAAGGCAAATATTTGTTTTTCTTTTACAAACAAGAACAGATCTAGCATCGCTTCACTGTGTATGGCATTCGGACTATAAATTGGTTTTGGTAAGGTTTCAGTCACTTGATATGACCAGTCTAATCTTGTACTTGATGTTCAACTTGTATTCAAACTAAACTGTAAAACTAAACTGTAAAACTAAACTATAAAACTAAACTGCAAAACTAAACTGTAAAACTAAACTGTAAAACTAAACTGTGAAACTAAGCTGCAAAACTTAACTGTAAAAATAAACTGTAAAACTAGACTGTAAAACTAAACTGTGAAACTAAACTGTAAAACTAAACTGCAAAACTAAACTGTAAAACTAGACTGTAAAACTAAACTGCAAAACTAAACTGCAAAACTAAACTGTGAAACTAAACTGCAAAACTAAACTGTAAACCTAAATTGTAAAACTAAACTGTAAAACTAAACTTTAGAACTAAACTGCAAAACAAAACTGTAAAACTAAACTATAAAACTAAACTGTGAAACTAAACTGCAAAACTAAACTGTAAACCTAAATTGTAAAACTAAACTGTAAAACTAAACTGTAGAACTAAACTGCAAAACTAAACTGTAAAACTAGACTGTAAAACTAAACTGCAAAACTAAACTGCAAAACTAAACTGTGAAACTAAACTGCAAAACTAAACTGTAAACCTAAATTGTAAAACTAAACTGTAAAACTAAACTTTAGAACTAAACTGCAAAACAAAACTGTAAAACTAAACTGCAAAACTAAACTGTGAAACTAAACTGCAAAACTAAACTGTAAACCTAAATTGTAAAACTAAACTGTAAAACTAAACTGTAGAACTATACTGCAAAACTAAACTGTAAAACTAAACTGTAAAACTAGATTGCAAAACTAAACTGCAAAACTAAACTGTAAAACTAAGCTGTAAAACTAAACTGCAAAACAAAACTGTAAAACTCCAAACATATGCACGCAATGACAGAGATTTTGAAACATTATAAGCGAAATACCTAATACCTAATCTTCATGCTCATCAACTTGGCAATTATTTAGCTGGTTTCTCCTACCTCGAAGCGACTGGAGTGTTGTTACATGATAAGGGCTGTCCCCTTTTCATGTAAGTATAAAAATAGAGAGATTAGTTAAAATGAAAATAAAATGAGAGAAAGCAGAAATCGAACCCTGGACATAAGTATTAAAGAACAATAGGTTTAAATGGAATGTCCAGTAAATTGTTAATTCTGATGAAATAAATAAATAAACTATTCAATTGTTAGAAAGAATCTGGATAATAAAATATGGGTTAAATAAATTAGATATGTAGGTTGAATTCCTTTGTAAAAACACCAAAGAAAATATAGGTTATTGGGAAATCATAATTTCGGAAAACGTGCAAGTCTACGCATGTTGATGGCACGTGAATTTTAGTCACGTTGGCCGGACATGCATGGATTTCTTAATATAGGAAGTGAGAGTTAGTTAGTTAGTTGGTCAGAGAGACAGTCAGTGAGAAACTCAGAGAGAGTCTGGAGTTTGGAATTCGAACGTCTAGGAAGCGAGACGTCACTTTGAAACTAAAATGTGAAGCTTTGAATTCTTGATGAGGAAACCACGGCCGGTCGTGAAGAAATAAATCCATTATGTGTTTTGATAAAAACGTCGTCTTGTGTTTGTGATTCTTACAAAAAGGTAAAGTGAAAATTGTATTATATATCTGTGTTATAAAATGTCTTTACATACACGTCTCGACATCTCATGTCTACACAATGTCTGAACAGTGAACACTATCTCATCATTCTAAGAGTTTTCTTTTTCTACACGTCTAAGGAATGAACATTTAAAATATAGGAATCGTAATAACATGAACAATCTCTTATAAATGAATAATCATCCTAAATCTCTCTTACAACATCCCTCTATAAGATCTTCTTCTCCTTCTTCAACAGCATCACTTATAATAAGGCTCTCTCTTTTAGTGAAACCCCTATATGTAACATAAACATATTTTGGTGCCCGTGAACCAGTTGCATCAGCGATGCAAAAAGCCGAACCTGGGGTCTATATAATAAACATAATTTGGTGTACGTGACTAGTCCACTTATGCAAGGGTGGGTTAAAAAAAAAGAAACTGGCGTTACCACGAAAAAAAACACACAACGTTAACTAGACGATCACAGAATGCGAAAAAGAAACACGTTTTAAAAGGGTCCAAGATAATTAAAAATATAAATAAATAAATAATACCACGGAAAAAAATTACACGATCACAGAAATGCGAACAAAAAAAAGAACAAAAAAAATTGAACACACACGCACACAAAGAACAAAAGATACAAGAAATACAAAAGAAAAGGCCGATATGCCGTAAAAGAAATCCGTAGTAATGAATAAATAGTAGTAAACACAAGTCACCTTGCATAATTCATTGAAATGAATTCTTTTGTTTATGTAAGCACATACACACAACAAAATAAATGTGTGTCAGAAAATGTTTTGCGGGTCAAAGCAGTTTGTTTAAAAATCAAGTGTCAATCATGTAACAATGTGGGTCAAAGTCCGATGTACTTTTAAAAACTTGTGTTATTAAAAAATAAATAAATAAATAAAATAAAATACATTATAGAAAAAAGAAAGATGCAGAATGAAATCAAATTTATGCACTGTAATAATTTTCGGCTTTTTGGTATGATTTAATTGTTCTGGTCTTTGAAAAAGGGACAAATGTTTGTTTTGTATCAACGGACTTTTGAAATGTATAATGTAACGAATTTTTATTTATTTTTTTGTGTTTTGTTTCAAAATGTTTAAGTGTATTAAGGTATTTTCTTTTGAAAATGTGTTTTAAACAATATTGTAAATTTATACTTAATGTAAATGTTATTGATTTTCACAGCAAGAATTCAAAGTTATCAGATATATACATTAGAATTAAAATGATTTAGTAGAAAATAAGATTAAGGCGAATGGTTGGCTTAGAAATCAGTTAGACTTTTAAGAGTGGGACAAAATAAATTACGTAAACGTGTATTTAGAGAGTTTTTAGATGTGATAAGCCGTAAGAAAGATGTTTTTTTTAGCATTTGGTTTTGTTGTTTTTTTTTGTTTTTTTTAGAGATCCTATAATTTTTCTCCAAGAAAAGTGACTTGGTAGGGATTGATAAGCACAAGATGTGCCCCTATTCGAAAAATTTGGGAACCTGGTTAATTAAGTGCTTAAAATAAGCTGGTTGCACGTAACGACTCCAATCAAGTGGTAAGACTTGGCTTAATTAATAAACAGGCGTTGGAAAGAATACGAAAATTCTTAAGGGGACCAGTAAACCGATGATAGGTAGTCCCGAGGCAATCACATATAGCTTAATGAAGTAAGAGACAGGCAAAAATATGCCGTAGATTACGTAAGAAAGATATAACCTTGTATTTTTTTTTTTAGAGACGCATGAATGTAGAATATATCTGCTGGATCTTGGAAGCTCTGGTGAGAGAAAAGAAAAATCACAAAAAATCGGGCTATTAGATAGAATTTAGAGCGCAATTAAGGTGTTGGGCGCGAAAGGTGTTAGTTAGTTAGGGGTGATATTTCTAAATCCTCGTCGAAGTTTCAAGAATCCAAGCAAGGAAATCCGAGTGAATCCGTATGAGAGAAAAAATGTATATCTTAAACTTCTGAAGCCAACCACAAAGATTTAAGTATATGAGCTTTGGCATGTCCCGTATAAGATAGTTATAGAATAAAAAACAAAGCCATACTTGATAAGACTAACCCTGCGGAAAGAGTTGATCAGGACACTTTTGTGACCTGACGAAGGAAGTCGTCTATTTCGAAGGAGGTGGAAACCTCTAGTCTGCGGCATATGGGTGGCTGGAAAGTAGCTGATGTGAATCATAGGTAAAGACCCTACACCCAAAAAGTAAATGCCAAGAAGATCATAAAGGTTCTGATCTTATAAAAATAAATAATTGTTAAGTCGGCCGTGGAGGGCTGACTGAAAGAGATTGTTTTTTGTTTTTTAGCCTAATCTTTTCTAGCCGTGTGGTTGTGTAGATGTAAAAATAAAAAATGTACTAAATTTAAAAATGCATACATTTTTTTTGTGAAATATGGAAGGGAGGGATGTTACATGATAAGGGCTGTCCCCTTTTCATGTAAGTATAAAAATAGAGAGATTAGTTAAAATGAAAATAAAATGAGAGAAAGCAGAAATCGAACCCTGGACATAAGTATTAAAGAACAATAGGTTTAAATGGAATGTCCAGTAAATTGTTAATTCTGATGAAATAAATAAATAAACTATTCAGTTGTTAGAAAGAATCTGGATAATAAAATATGGGTTAAATAAATTAGATATGTAGGTTGAATTCCTTTGTAAAAACATCAAAGAAAATATAGGTTATTGGAAAATCATAATTTCGGAAAACGTGCAAGTCCACGCATGTTGATGGCACGTGAATTTTAGTCACGTTGGCCGGACATGCATGGATTTCTCAATATAGGAAGTGAGAGTTAGTTAGTTAGTTGGTCAGAGAGACAGTCAGTGAGAAACTCAGAGAGAGTCTGGAGTTTGGAATTCGAAACCACGGCCGGTCGTGAAGAAATAAATCCATTATGTGTTTTGATAAAAACGTCGTCTTGTGTTTGTGATTCTTACAAAAAGGTAAAGTGAAAATTGTATTATATATCTGTGTTATAAAATGTCTTTACATACACGTCTCGACATCTCATGTCTACACAATGTCTGAACAGTGAACACTATCTCATCATTCTAAGAGCTTTCTTTTTCTACACGTCTAAGGAATGAACATTTAAAATATAGGAATCGTAATAACATGAACAATCTCTTATAAATGAACAATCATCCTAAATCTCTCTCACAACATCCCTCTCTAAGATCTTCTTCTCCTTCTTCAACAGCATCACTTATAATAAGACTCTCTCTTTTAATGAAACCACTATATGTAACAGTGTAACTGCTAGTAATAGACACGGTTGGATAGTGAAGCACTAGCTGTGTTGAAACAGGTTGACTACAACAATTTGAAATGATTAGATGATCTGTTATATAGAAGTAGAATTATTTATCTATTTCCTACGAAGAAACTAACCTCCTAATAAAAGGGAAAACGTCAAAACCTGTGAAGATGGATCTCCTAGAACTGCACAAGATTAAAGCCATACGTGTGTCAACAGGGAACAAGCCATTTTACCAATGATTTATACTTTCTTTGCGTTGATACAGAAAAACACCTCAGATTTTGTCGAGATTGTCAAATGTATAGTCATTCTGAAAGAAGAGATCAAAATCACCTTCCGAGGACTTACACTTGATATCTATATGAGATGTATTGATATTCGAATACTATACTTGATATCTATATGAGATGTATAGATATTCGAATACTACACTTGATATCTATATGAGATGTATAGATATTCGAATACTACACTTGATATCTATATGAGATGTAAAGATATTCGAATACTACACTTGATATCCATATGAGATGTATTGATATTCGAATACTACACTTGATATCTATATGAGATGTATTGATATTCGAATACTACACTTGATATCTATATGAGATGTATTGATATTCGAATACTACACTTGATATCTATATGAGATGTATTGATATTCGAATACTACACTTGATATCTATATGAGATGTATTGATATTCGAATACTACACTTGATATCTATATGAGATGTATTGATATTCGAATACTACACTTGATATCTATATGAGATGTATTGATATTCGAATACTACACTTGATATCTATATGAGATGTATTGATATTCGAATACTACACTTGATATCTATATGAGATGTACTGATATTCGAATACTACACTTGATATCTATATGAGATGTATTGATATTCGAATACTACACTCGATATCTATATGAGATGTATTAATATTCGAATACTACACTTGATATCTATATGAGATGTATTGATATTCGAATACTACACTTGATATCTATATGAGATGTATTGATATTCGAATACTACACTTGATATCTATATGAGATGTATTGATATTCGAATACTACACTTGATATCTATATGAGATGTATTGATATTCGAATACTACACTTGATATCTATATGAGATGTATTGATATTCGAATACTACACTTGATATCTATATGAGATGTATTGATATTCGAATACTACACTTGATATCTATATGAGATGTACTGATATTCGAATACTACACTTGATATCTATATGAGATGTACTGATATTCGAATACTACACTTGATATCTATATGAGATGTATTGATATTCGAATACTACACTCGATATCTATACGAGATGTATTGATATTCGAATACTACACTTGATATCTATATGAGATGTATTGATATTCGAATACTACACTTGATATCTATATGAGATGTATTGATATTCGAATACTACACTTGATATCTATATGAGATGTATTGATATTCGAATACTACACTTGATATCTATATGAGATGTATTGATATTCGAATACTACACTTGATATCTATATGAGATGTATTGATATTCGAATACTACACTTGATATCTATATGAGATGTATTGATATTCGAATACTACACTTGATATCTATATGAGATGTATTGATATTCGAATACTACACTTGATATCTATATGAGATGTATTGATATTCGAATACTACACTTGATATCTATATGAGATGTATTGATATTCGAATACTACACTTGATATCTATATGAGATGTATTGATATTCGAATACTACACTTGATATCTATATGAGATGTACTGATATTCGAATACTCCATTAAATTCTCCTTTAATATCTTAAACATTGAGTTAGTAAAAAAGTTAAGAATATAAAGTATTATTGTCAAAACCGGTCGTACTGACAGGTTGATGTCAAGGGGTTGTGTCAAGAATGACCCAAATAGAACCATATTCTGTTTCCGTAAGAATCGGAGAATGTCACAGCGAAAGTGAATGCACCAATTTGATTGGGATTGAGAACGGGAGATGAGGTGACATTTTCTGATTTGTTCTGATATGTGAGTTTCCACCCAAACCATTCCACTTACTTCAGTATAAAGGGCACAACTCAGGGTAAAAAAACATCACGGAAAGAGAAGGACGAGAAAAAGAAGACGCTGATGAAAGAACAATGTTCGAAGCGTCTTATTCGGACGCCCTCCCCATGAGATACCCAGCACGTCAGAATATTCCAGCCGAGTAACTAATCCTCGCCAGAACCGAATCGCAATTGTGTGCCAGACAGACAGTTTTCTCTTGCTAAGATATTTTTTAAAAGAAAAAGCTTACCGAAATGAATCGACAGTTTAACACGCAACTAAGATGCGAAGACTCGAACATTTCAATCATACTCTATCGTTTTTTTCTCTCTCCATCCTTTCTAATAACGACAATGGCCACTTCTACGAAAAAAGGTCGCTAGCAAGCCGACATTTCCCAAGAAGGAAAGAGACAAATAATGTAAGGATTATTGTGCATAACTACAATCATTGTACCCAGATATTTTCCTTTTTCTGAAATTTTTTTTATGTAAATTACTTCAAAGTCCTCAAAATATATTTGTTTTCTATGTATTAATCGCTTGTCTTGTTGATGTAATTTTTTATTTGCACATTTGAAAGAAAAGTTTATACTACAGTGACAAGCCCGAACTGACTGACCAAGTGCATGTTAATCCACTCTTTTGTACAGCAGAGGCGCCGCTGAACCAATTGAAGTTTAATTCACTCTTTTGTACAGCAGAGGTGCTGTCGAACCAAGCAAAGGTTAATTCACTTCTTTTTACAGCTAGCTGAGAGACATTAGACGCTGAGAAGATTTCACTCGAAATTGCCCGAATTGTGAACTTTGAGTTTTATTTGGACTCAGCAACTCATGAGAGTTTCAGAGAACATTATAACTCTCCAAGTTTAACCTCTTGTAAGGAAAAGTATCACTATGCCATGTTGTCCTGAAAAACCCATGTACAGAAAGACTTTAACCCCTGAGGATAGTGTCTAGTAGGCATTCAAATAATACTAAATGATTTAGAACACTCTCATCCAAGGTGTTTGCCCCTACTGTACCCATCACTCCGAAATCCACTCTTCTCAACCTGTTCTAATGTTATCTTATTTCTACACCCTACAAACTATTCGAGAAGTACCTTAACCGACGCTTATCTTCCAATTTTGGAGCATTGTGGATTGTGGAATAACACCTTAGTGATCATTATTCTCACATCCACTCGCACTTGTTATGCTTTAAAAATTTGTTACATAATCTGTCAGACTCTCTGTTTACAAGATATATGTATGCAATCAAATTAATCTACACACTAATCAGATACAAACCATATGTACATTTTCGGCAGTTTTCGACCCCCCCAAAATTTATCAATAAAATAAAAATAAACGTCTAAAACAGAGAATTTTAAAAACAAAACAAACAAAAAACTAAGTATTTAAAAAATGCAAAAATAAAATTAATGTTATTATTTTGTTTAAAATTTATTTCATCTTAATTAGACTAAACTGTAAAAGAAATAGTAAGATTTGCTTTTAGATTTTCTCTATTTGACATTGGGTTGGGATTCAATTAATGTTCATGTTTAAAAGTCAAGTCGTGATGGAATGCGATCAATTATAGGATGTCACATCTCAGCAATTATGCAGTTCATTTAACTTGCTGAATAAGCGCTTAAATAATTATATAGTAAGAAAAGGTGTACTAATTTTTCATCGGCTGTAATCACTCAATAGGTATTATGCAATACTAAACAGTCCATGAACCATAGTGCGATATCTGCTCTCTCTCTCTCTCTCCTCTCTATTTGAAATAAAAATATGAACACACACATACACATATACACACACGCACACATATATGCATTGTATTACATAAGTTTAGAAAAATATGATACCGTCGGTTTCGAATAAACAAGTGCTCAATAAATGAATTTATTGATTTTGGGATCTGGACATACCTTGAGAGCAAGGTCTCGACCACTCACCATCAAAGTTTGGAAGCTCTGAAGGTCAAACTGCAGAAGGAGTGGGCCAAAGTCCCCCAGAAAGTAATTCGTGGCACATGTAAGGTTTTTCCTAAACGTCTTCAACTAGTTATTGATGCAGATGGTGGACATATCGAATAATATTTTGTGTATTAACTTTCTATTGATTTTTCTACAATAATACATTTGTAACGATAAATACTGATGACACTGTATATATATATATATATATATATATATATATATATATATATATATATATATATATATATAGTCTTCACATTCCACCTCTGAATTACTATATTACCCCCTCCTTACTAATTCCTTCTCTTAACAGAAACCGAATCTCCAGAATTAACATGTTCTCATAAGAACTCAAACTTCGTCCATCGCCATTCATAGCGAATTCACCCTCTTTAAAATTTCAAAAGATGTTAAACCTTTTCAGTTTATGTACCTTAATTTTTCTTGCCTGATGATATCTAAAATGATTGAAAAGGTCTGCACATCGTAGCAAGACATGGCTGTATTTACATAAAAAATTAAAAAAAAACGTATAACTTGCTCTCTTATGATTGAGCACTATCAACAACCCTTGTTGAAATTCAATTATTTTCAATTTTTGGATACTTTTATACCGATAGTAACTATATATATATATATATATATATATATATATATATATATATATATATATATATATATATAAATATATTATTATACTGTTGGTAGAATTTTTCAGTAACTCATAACAACAACACAATATGTCATTCCAAAGAGTGCTCAATGCATGAAACAGAGCAATATATTGATTGTTGGAGAGCTATTGGCTACACATTAGCAAACGTGTTTCAATGACCCCCTAGCAGGGAAAATCACCTAATCAGGCCAAAAACTATCCACCTGATGAGGTGATTTTCCCTGCTAGGGGGTCATTGAAACACGTTTGCTAATGTGTAGCCAATAGCTCTCCAACAATCAATCGATATATATATATATATATATATATATATATATATATATATATATGAAGAATAAAACATGTATAAATACATTTGAAGCCAAAACTGCAACGCGAATTTTTTTTTATAAAATAAACAGGTGTTTATCTTTAAAGAAATATATTTCGGAGTAAGACTCCTTTATCAATCTTTTTTTTTCTCTTCTTCCTCGACATGATGTAGTGGAAGATAGTTCGATGAAGAGTCCACGTGATGTTGTTAACAAAAGATTAATAAAGGAGTCTTACTCCGAAGTATATTTCTTTAAAAATAAACACCTGTTTATTTTATAAAAAATTTCGCGTTGCAGTTTTGGCTTCAAATGTATTGGCACATGTTTTATTCTTCAAATTTCAGTCAACACTTCTAATGGATATACACAAAAATAACTACTTTATATATATATATATATATATATATATATATATATATATATATGTATATATATATATATATATATATATATATATATATATATATATATATATATATAAGGATTACAGTTAAGTTTACCAAAATGATCCAAGATGGCAAAACTAAAGTAAATTATAAATATTAAAGAATTAATATTTGTAAAGTAATCTCAACCAGATGTAAAAGCTTGATAAAACCAAATAGGAGATTGAGCTTATAATAAGAACAAGTAGTTAATATAGTTAACAAGTATATATATATATAGTCTGACGATTCCCGAGATGGAGGAAACGCGAAAGATTATTATATATTTTCATATCTTACTACTTAGTTCTACTCACTTATGGAGCACTGTTGAACTAAATATCAAAATATATACATAAAACATTATATCTGCTTATAACATTTTATGTGGATGCATAAAATAATATGTGTGTTTATCCTCATTTTGCCTCAACCACTATAATGCTTTATTCTCAATATCAAGCATAAAGGTATCGTATTAGTCATTTTCTCAAAGATACTCATGAAATACTATTTATATTATCCTTGAATAAATAAATATTAAATATAAAATTCCTTAACATTGTTTTATAATAATGTTTTTACAATGCTTAAGAGATAAAGATTTTCACAAATTCAGATTATATTGTGATGTCGTAATATACTTTTCCCTTTCTCTTCTCTTTTCTCTACCTCTTGTGATGTTATGATTAGTCTTTCTCCTTTTTCGTTTTTCTTCCTACCCTTTTATCTTTTCTCTCTCTTTTACGTATTTTTAATTATTTCTCTCGTTACTCCAGATAAAGTGTGCATGGTGACAATCAACCAACACAACAATACAATCCAAATTTTACATCGGCAAACATGTTTTTCATTTTAATTTTCATTTCTTTCATGAAATAGCATTTGCTTTCAAACAACTAAACTAACTTTCAAGTACTGAAAACGTCCGAAAAACATCCGTAAGATAAAAAATATTTCTACGTGAGTATAAAAGGCACTTTGTGGGGTGGGGGCGAGTTCATTCTCTATGGACACTGGAAAACTCAAATGTACTTGATGGGTCTGAGGGTGTTCTTGAATGATAGTTTTTGTATCAGAATGCCTCCGATAAGTATCGAAAATCAATAATCTATACAATCCAATTAATAATAGAACTCTGATTTTGACCAAAGTTAATACCTTATATAGTCTAACATCACATATATATTCGATGAGTTTTTTCATCGCACAAGCAGAAAAATCCAGCGTATAACACAATAGTAGGTTCTTTAATAAGACAGTAGCTAATTCAGTGCGGGGGCATGCGAAGCTTCTTGTACGCCGTGATGGATCCCCGACTAGAGTAGGAAATCAATTGATTTGATTGAAAAAATTTTCGATGACAATAAAAATATGGGAAGGTTATTTGTTGATCATCATTCAACATCGATCCTTCCTGCTAGTACGGTATTGTTATGTTGTCGGGGGGGGGGTTCATATTGGAGACATATAATACAGGGAAATGATAATGACATTTATATAGATTACACACACAGTTCATATTTTTAACACATAGGAGATGCGAATTCATTATTGAATGAGGGGAATGTGTAATACTGTTCTTTACATCAGAATGGGAGAACATTATTGATGATGGCAAAGGGGACACATTATACTTAAAGGAGTTATATAACATTCGTAGACAAAACACATTTACCTTTTCCTTTTATGGTGGAATGACGACAGACGAAGACAATAGTTTACAAATATAGACGATTCTTTATTAATACCAGCTGGATGAGTGATGGTTGTCAGGGATTCAAACCTTTACAACTACATCGTCTCCTCTTCCTCTCTTCGCCTCTAAGGGGCATCAGTTTCCAGTCTGATCGACTCGAGCTCTCTCTGGCTCTGTTTCTCACTGTCTGTCTGACTCCGTCTAACTTCGAACCTGTCTCAATATTGAGAATCTCCTTTCTTTATGACGTCAGAGGTGTGGTCAACCAATGTGACTTCATCACGTTTCAATTTACACGTGCCCTTTGCACATGTATCTACCCCCTCTGGTAAACAAAAGAAATTCCTAAATTTAATTGTATCTCTTGTAACCTATTTTGTTAATTATTTCTAAAAATCACATTGTTCATTCTTTTAACTGACATATTTAATATCCAGTTATTTCTAAAAGAATGAACAATCAACTGCATTCATAAATTAAATATGTGACATAAATAATATTTACTTATTTGCGAGAACAATGACATGAATAATATTTACTTATTTGTTCTAAGATGTCAATATGTATTCTTTTTTAACTTTTTTTACTGGGTTCGATTCCATTCTTTTCCTAATATCATTTTCAAACTTATCTCGTTTTGCTTTCTTACTTACTGGGGTCTGTCCGTTTTTATAACATGATGATGTTGACACACCGATACTCGTTTGATCATCGAAGTTAAGCAATGCTGAGCTAGTTTAGTACTAGATGGGTGACCATTTAAACATTTTTTTTTACATTTTCACCCCAAACAAGGCACATCGCCACTTTGATGTAGAGGGCTACTATCAGGGACATAAGCTACAGGGGTACTATGTAGGGAGTTGGGCAGCAAGATGCCGGTTCATGCTACACGTGAACTTCTGCATGTCAGTACAGTTGGGGAAGCAGGGTTTCGGAAGGGAATTCCAAAGTCTAGCGGTTTTGGGGAAGAAACTACTGGAGGAGAAGGCTCACTTACATCTAGGGATCTCTACTGTTAAAGGGTGGGATTTAGCTGCTTGTCGGGTCTGTCGAGGGTATTTACGTCGAGGGGTACAAGTGCTTGCACTTCGTCAGAGCATTCACCGTTAAAGAACTTGTAGAAGAGGGAGAGGGATGCAATATTTCGTCGATGAAACAGTTCAGAACCTATTAGATTGGCGACTCTCTTTTGAACCTCTTGAACCACCAGGAGCGAGAGACTAGTAGCAGATGCACCAGCTCAAATATGACAACAATGCTCCATACATGAGCGAATGGTTAGTAGCTTTCTAGCACGGTAGAGAGAACTACCTTCTTCGCAACGGTCCTGCCAATACTCTTAATGTAATTGTTCCAACTCGTGTTTCCTGTGAATTTCGGAATACAAGGTGCTATATGTGGGAGGACGTCAGCATCTTACTGCTAAAACCTAACGTCGACATCCCCCACACCCTATATACATGCGACTGGTGACCGTTAGTGAATTTCATACTCCCATGTAACTTCCTGATCCGGAGAAAACCGGTTTCATACTCCTGCCTAGAATAGGTGCATATTTAGTACAGTACATGACCATATCAATAATATCAAATATATTACATACAGGCAGCATGCTCGTTTATGCTTTTCTGGTTTAAATCGCTTCCCATAAAGCTAGAAATGAAAGTACAAATGTGTTTGAGTAGTCATGGATCACGGGTCGTTTAGTATTTATACTCATTTGGTGAACACAGCAAATGAAACATTCGTACACCTTTTGTTACTATATAATTGTTTAAAGGCGTATGCAATAGGTGGAATGAACTGTATAATGACTGAGATGTGATATCGTATCACACTCCACCACGACTTGACTTTTACACATTAACATTGCTTAGTACTTAATATAATCATTCTGACACATCGAATCTCGAAGTTAAGCAAGGCTGAGATGGGTACGTAACGTATGGGGGACAATTTTGGAATTCCAGAACCGGTATATAAGAGGACTTCGACACTTCCCTGAAAGAACTGCAAAAAACTAAATATCGTCATTTCTTCTGACAAGCATATACAATCGACTTGACATCGCTTGTGAATTCAATATTCCCATGAAATTTCCTTCTTTGAAGGCAGCCGGTTCAACCACTTTAGGGTAAAAGCTGTTTCTAACGGCAATAAACATGTTATACTTCCGAGAGCAACAGTTTTCATGTGACAATCTCCAAGCAAAATAATAGATTTCGCAATTTTCGATTAAAAGTAAGATTACGGTAATATTTCTTTTTTATTTTGCGAAATATTTCCATAAAACACAATTTAAAAGTAAAACTTAAATTTTTACAAAATTTTTTTTTTTCCTAATAATCAAATAAACACAACAGACATTTTCTGAGAAGGTCCGCACATAAATTTATTTTAAGATTACACAAAATGGTACACCCACTTTATTTCTGTTCGGACCAAATAACAACTATACAGAAATTAGTCATGTATCCATTCCGTCTTTAGAGACAATGGATATCCTGTATAAAGACAACTGCGCAATCACCAACCACACCTTTTCCGAATTAACACTACTTGATTCCAATGGCAAATAAAAGTTCAAGCCGATTGGAAACAACACGGAGGTAAGCGGCGATATTTCTCTTTCAGGAGGTTATGCACAAAGTCAAATATGAATTAGATGAAAGTGTTTCCGTGAAACGAACTGGATTCGAACCTGGTATATTTGTAATTTGGAAACGTGTTATCGGAAAAGAACAGTGTTGAGCCTCCCATCCATACACATGCACATGGGATGTTTTTAGAGGCGATGAACATAAACAACTATTTTCTTTAATTGCAGATTTTACAACTATTGGTTATTTTGAGTTCAGCTTGGTTTAGCAAGCCATCATGTGTTTTCATCAGGACGAAGCCACATGCCACACAGCGCGCGATAAGGTCAAGTCATTGTTAAAAGACATTTGATAAACAAATAATTTCATAAATCACCGAAAAATTTAATAAATGGACTCGTCTATGGGCCACATCGTTTATGTGATTTAATCCTTTTTAAATTATATTCTTTGGGGGGATGAAAAGTCTCGCCTCTATGCTGATAAACCGGACACAATAAATCACTTGCAAGAATTTGCCGTTATTGGCAAAACACAGTCGGATTTAATGTGTAGAGTTATTTCTGATTTATGCCATAGAAGCGCGAGCCGGGAGACCATATGCCCGAAATTGTATTTAAATTAAAACACAAAAACTTCATTCTGCGAATATATATATATATATATATATATATATATATATATATATATATATATATATATATATATATTTAAAGTGATGGTTGTGTAGTTCCAACGATAGAAAAAAATGTATATTTAAAAGAGTGTAGCCATCAACAATTGTGTTTTTTTTTTAGCCTTTTATCATATTTTTATTTTAAAATATTTTTATTTGCTATGAAGTTTTTTTCTTGTGTTAGTAAGTAGAAGTAGTTTTCAGTTTGGAAGATGGGCATTATCTCGAATCTGCCTCCACTGCAGATTCGAGATAATGCCCATCTTCCAAACTGAAAACTATATGACATATTTGAAGCTGTTGTTTTTAAATCTTCGAAACAGCTGAGGATCCCCGTTTTCTATTTACAAATTTTTAGTTAAGGTTTTCTCTTTAAATCATTATATAGTTAAATTCTCTTTAATAATTGAAAACTTAAAAAAATCGCTTTTGCAAGTGCTAAGTCTATTTAACAATTTTAGTTAAGGGTTCTTTTTCTCCTCTATAAAAATATAAATTAAGTCTCTTTTGTAATTATAAACGTTTTAGAAGTCGGATTATGTAGGTGCTAAGTCTGCGATAGGTTAAAGTTAGTTTTTTTTTCCGGAAATTTAAACCGCATTCTGCAGTTTTATTTTTACATCTTTTTTTATTCAAAGCTTCTTTAGACTAGAAGCTCCCACTGTCATATATATATATATATATATATATATATATATATATATATATATATATATATATATATATATATATATATGTGTGTGTGTGTGTGTGTGTGTGTGTGTGTGTGTGTGTTTTGGGATACAGAATTGTTATAATGTCTATTTATAGACTAATATTTTTTTAACATAATGAATTAAAAAGAAAAAAAAAGAAAAAGCTAACTAATCAGTTTTGAAACTTGCAAAATCGAGGTTCAGAAATTACAATTAAAAATATTATTAAAAATGGAAATATAGCGATGGCCAAAAGAGGGGGAACACCATGAAAAGAATCAAATAGAAACCATATTAAGTCCTAGAAGATTTTTATTTTGCAAACAAAAAGAAAAGCTAAAATGCATAATGTAACTGGTATCTAGAATTTTCAAATGAAAAACAAGTGCAACCTGCTCATAATGGAGAACAAGCGGAGGCACAAACGCGTATATTCATAAAGTGCTCATAATATATGATGTGAATAATTTGCATATCGAATCTTTGATTGAATGTGTTGTTTGATTCGGAAGTCCAATCATTATGACGTGCACTCGGCGTAATACGAATCACAACTACATTTAAATAAATAAACAATAGTTATTATGGTGATGGTGTTTTTTTTTATTGAAAATAACAATGGTTTAGGAAGAAAAAACAACACGTGGATTATTGTGAACTATTTTATTAACTTTTGTTGAGAAAACACTATCATCATGAAGATGGATCATAACAGTACATCATCCGTATAGGTTCTAAGTAAACAATTGAGACAGGGACGAATAAAACCGGATTATATTTGAAATGGTAGCAGGAAGAACTCCATGTTTTGTTTTAGATATTTAACCAGACGTTCTTTGAAATTTCATTTCGATAGATATGGTAAAATTTTGTGTATCTACCTGATTTAACTGGAAAAATTTAGAGGTGTTCTCCAAAATGGTCATCATTTGTTGATAATCAAGAATGCCCTCCCCCAGAGTTTTGTCAAGTTTTATGATGACTAAGTATTTATTATTGTGAAGTGCTTTGATTGTACGAAAGTGTTCACAAAACGTAACCAGCGTGCCAGCATATGAATGCGCGATGTCGAATTTCGCCTTAAGGCCACTAATCTTAAAGTTGAAAATAGGTGAAAGTTTTACTAACAGGGAAAAGAAGACTCCGAATTCAGAACATATTTCTTCCCGTTTCGAAGATGTGGGAGAAATGCAGAAGTCCAAGTCATACGAAAGAATGCTGAGTTTTGGGATAACTGCGCGAAGACATTAAAAACGTTTTGAACAACACTGGGGTTCGTCGAGCAATCATAATTTTAAAACTCGAGTGTTGCAAATTATTTTGATTTTTTTAACGTAAACCTAGAAAATTAATTAATGCAACATATCGTGCAAATCTAATTTTTTCAAGAAAAAAATAGAAGATAAAGTACCTTCACAATTATTTCATAGTTTATGGTATTTTTAAGTCCAGCTAGTGCACAAAAAAAACAATCTTTGACGAAAATTAACCTTTCAATTGTCTGTCCTGAATGTAATTTAGCTTTTTTATTTTAAACAAAATAAAAGAGGGACAAGCTTTATTGCTCAGACACATATTTAATAATGTCTTGGTATGTTGACAGTTCTGCCATATGACCTAGAAACATAGAGACAAGTACTTAATGATAATTTAATAACGGAAAAAAATCACAAAAACCTTTCAAAAAATTTGCGTATGTTATTTACTTCTTTTTTCTTCAATTGTGATTACTCTAAAAAAACGCATTTGTAATCTGCTTCTATTTTTGTTGACACATACTAAAATATATCGACTGCAGCAAATACATCTTTCAGTCAACGGAATTCTATTCTTAACCGTACTTGCACTGCGCTGATTTCTTCATACAATGAAAGCGGAATCGATCTACAATATATATATATATATATATATATATATATATATATATATATATATATATATATATATATATAAAGCTGAATGTCTGTGTGTGTATGTGTGTGTGTGTGTGTGTGTGTGTGCGCGGTCACGAATAGGCTCTTATATGCTTGACTATTTTAAAAAACTGATTACATATAATGATAGATGTATCGAGACACAGGAATGGGTGTGTTTGATCTGACAGAACAGTGGTACATTAAAATTGTGGGGGTCTGCGTACGCGCCCGGTACACAAAGTATGGAAATAAAGAATTTAAAAATTAAAACAAAAAACGTTTACAAGTGTTTTTGATATAGATGTTCATAAGAATACTTTGATAAGTATGTTTTTCCTTAATCAGGGATGGTATAATAAAATTTTGGGGTCTGCGTTCGCGCCTGGCCTCCATAGAATGGAAATAGGCACAAACTTTAATAAAGACTTTTCATATCTATCTGCGTAAGTATACTTTGATAATTATGTTTCAGTTTGAAGAAATATAGTATAATAAAATTATGGGGTGTTCGTTCGCACCTAACCTCCATAGAATGGAAATGTGTCACAAAGTTTAACAAGTTTTTTTAATATAGATCCACAGAATATTGTGATAAGTGTTTCAGTGTGAACAAGTATGGTATAATAAATTATGGGGTTTATCTATTTTATTTTTACTTTCATCATATTTTGCTTTTGTTTTGATACCCCCAAATTCGAAGCTATCTCTTTACAACCCTTCCTTTTCATAAGGTATCATACTTTCATAAATCAGAGTCCATTTTCTGTGGGCTGTTTTTGAACCCAGTCAACGACGGGTACTTTTGCTAGTATATATATATATATATATATATATATATATATATATATATTGGAAGTTTTTTTAACCGTTAAAACTATACAAAAACCTACGTAATTTAGTCAGTAAGTCATTTAATCACCTGCAATCACTGCATCAACTTGCTCTCTCGAATTCACTATAGTACTAATGGTAATTTAAGAATCTTCCGTTATTTACCATGAAACACTGTTTCGGGGATTTAAAAACAAATCAGTATATTAAATCATGGCTCTCCAGCAATGTTGATTCAAAACCACCTCCCTTAATTTTAAGAAGAAGACATGTTATGGATATTAGATCTAGTTTCCTATTCTTAATTTATTTGGCTAGCCTATTCATGTTATAAAAATGAATTCGTTACCTGTGAGATTCATTTGTTTCCAAATTCAAAATGGATATATTTTTTTAATTTACCAGTCTTGTATTTATAAGATTAGGATTATCACCTCCTACTATGATCAGTACTTCATATATTTACATCTTTTATTGAAAATTAAAAATATATAAAGGTTAAAAATATTTATAAATATATACATTTTTTTAAAATCATTTTATTTTATTTCATATAATACATTTTATACATTACTAATACAGTTTTGGATTTCCTTTATTAATATATTCATATATAATATATTAATTTTATACGATTCAAAAGCATCAGGATAACGAACAAATGCTTTATTTAACTGTTTAAATATTTTAGTTTTATCCCCACCTTGTTTAATTACTAAGCTATAAACTGGGGTATAAAATCTATTAATTTTAAAGTAACGTGAGCTATTCTTTTATCGAATATTTCATCAAGAAAAATCCTATCCTCAATTTTTATATCTAAATCCAGAAATGTAGCCTGTTGTCCTCTATGTTTACAATTCAATTCTTACTCTTTTTGATATATAAGATGTTTATTTTTTCGAATCGATCATTATCGTTTATACATATAATATCATCTATAAATCTCCTACACCCATGAATATATATATATATATATATATATATATATATATATATATATATATATATATATATATATATATTTTTATAAAGTAATAGGGTTCGTGTGTTTCTGTCTGTGTGTACAGCTCTCCATCATCAACGAAATATAAAGGAGGTAAGAGGGTAGATCTCTCCTGGTAGAGAAACATTAGAACCCATTTTAGGATGTTTCTGTTATAGGAGACATAAGAATCTATGCCTAATTTCTTTATATACTAGTCTACAAACCACCCCCATATCGAATGACTTATGCTCATTTGCATATCACATTATATTAAATCTCTTTAACTAATTACCTCGACCTTATTACATATTGGAAATATTCTAATCATTTCAACTGTACTATTTACAAAATCTATTTAACATTTAATTATTTAATATATTTTCATTTAATTTTATATTCGATTTATTTCACTTTACGTATATTATCAAAACAATTCATTGGCGAGCAAAGCTTTATGTTTTGGGATTGTATTGAAAATGTAATGGAAATTTCAATTTTGTTCCGTTTTAATCTTTTATATTTTACTTGCCAATATAATTAAAAGAATACAATTCAACTATCGTAATTTTATATAAATAAACAAAAACAAATATTTTAAAATAAAACTTTATTAAAAAATAAATAATTTTATTTTTAAATGAAAAAAATCAATTTAGTAAAATAATTGTATTAAACACCCTCAGCCTTGTCAGCAAACCTGTAAACCTATAAAAGTTAACATTTCGAATGTAAACAGTGATTTTTCGATTTTGTTAGCGCTTGCCGCAATTAAACACAATTAAAACGGAACTAACTTTATTTCCATTCTATTTTTTAAACAACCCCCAAAACATAACGCTCTCTTCCAGTTATAGCCAATTTTTTTTTAATTAAATAAAACAGGTCAAAATAAACAGATAAGCGCATTTTCTTTTACATTTTTCTTACAACCATTGTCATTTAACCAACTGCAGGATATCGTTACTTTTGTGGGGTTGTTTTGAAAATGGCACGGAGATTATAATTTCGTTCCAATTTAATCTTTCTGGTCGAGCCTATTTCGAAAGCCTGTTTATCATAGATTTGAACTACAAATAATTTATTACATTTTGATTATTACTATCTTAAGACTTAAAGCTTATATTTATTTCATTTTTCTATTTATATATTGAATTAGTTATTTCCAGTCTTATTTAAACTAAGTGCTTTCTTTAAACCGGATGAACCTTTTATAAAAATATGAGTTTAACGTAAAGAACACGAACAAGGTTTTATTCAACTGAATTTCTTCCAGTTTACTAACAAAATATATAAATTTAAAAGAGATATAAATAATAAAATAAAAAGGTTATGTAATTTAAAAGAAATACACGTGCTCACAAAAGCAGAACTTTTTTTTACACATTTTTTTCTTTAAAACCATAACAATGAGACTAACAATTACCTAGATCTTAGTAATTATTTGTTTTAATAGAACTGTTTTAATTGTACTGTTTACTTAGTTAACCTAAGTTGGTATTACATTTATTTTACATTTACTTTTTTTTTTAATTATTACTTTTAGACTGCGACGTTTACACCCGGAAGTAATGAGTCACACGTAGGTCGCTTTTATTCATTCCTTTTGGTCAAGATCAAAGTGTAGTATCTGTTCTTCAGATGCTGCACTTCATTTTCTTGTTCTCTTTCGGTGGAGGAGAAATCCTTCACGACTGAGACAATTTTTATTTTTGTACCTTTTCTCCACGTTAAAAAACGACCCTGGTGTCTAACTCTGTCCCGTGGGGAGGCATAGTAAATAGGTACAATATAATTGTTTATAATTGTACTATTCAGAAATATTATTTATAGTTCGTCCATTTCAGTTAGTATACATTTCCTCTACGCTTAATTAATTTACAATCATTAATATCGTTAAACAATTCCGTTTAAAACCGAAATTATGCCACCCAAACGAAGTAGAAACGAAAGTGAGGAAGAAAGAATGGAAAGATTGGAAGCTAATAGACTAAGAGTTGCTGCAATTCGCTCCAATGAAAACAATTCAGATAGAGAAAGACGTCTAGAACTTAACAGGATACGTCAAAGAGAAAGGAGAGCAAGACTGTCAGATTTGGAAAGAGAAACCCAACGTGAAGCTGACAGAACTAGACATGCTGTAAGGCGGTTAAATTCATCACAAGATGAAATTCAAGAAAGGCAAAGATATGCACTGGAAAGAGAAGCAATATTACGATCGAATGAATTATATGAGGTAAGTAGACGTACACAAGGTGAGTTGAGAGTGGCTCAACGACATCAGAATGAATCGGAAACCCAACGAAGCTTTCGCCTATACCAAGGGCAACAACGAGAGGCTGCATGGAGAGAGAGTATGACTTTGCCCCAGCAATTGACAGAAAACGAGGCAGCTAGACAACGAATGACTGCTTTGAGACACCATGAAATAGAACACTGCAATAGAAAAGGATTGCTCTACAACAAAAATGACTCTCTCACTACAGCTGATATAGGAAAAATGGACAAAGTATGTCAACATTGCTCAGCTGTAAAATTTAAAGGAGAAACCCCTGGTTGTTGTTGTTCTTCTGGCAAAGTTGTGCTTGATAGCTTTCCACCACTGCCTCAGTTGCTTCAAGATTTGCTCTCCGGCAATGGTCCCATCTCTAAAGATTTTCTGCAAAATCTACGCAGTTATAACAATTGTTTTGCAATGACATCATTTGGTCACAAAATTGCGGCAGTACATGGGTGGAATCCTTCTTTTGGAATTCGAGGCCAGGTTTGCCACCAGATTGGGAGTCTTTTACCACCTGAAGATGAAACAGCAAAGTTTATTCAAGTCTACTTCTTGGATAGTCTGGAAGAGGAACTACATAATCGGGGACGTGACAGTAGACTCAATAGAGACATTCTCCAAAGTCTGACTGAATTTTTACATGAGAACAACAGCTTTATTTGTCAGCTGAAAACAACAAAGGAGAGGATTGAAGAAGAACACTTGGTAGAACATAAAGTTGTCATAAGGGAAGACCGAAGGCCGCAAGAAGAGCATCCACGGCGATTCAATGCTCCAACAACAACGTATGAGATTGGAATATTAATGGAGAATGAACCAACAGCTAACCGGGATATTGTCTTGCGTTTTAGAAATGATACATTAAAATGGATCTCCGAACTACATCCCCTCTACGATACTTTAATGTACCCGTTAATGTACCCCTATGATTCTCCATCTTACAACATCTACATGAAGGCATCCAATGGGCGAAAAGTTACCCAACAGCAATTTTATTCGTACCATTTAATGACTCGGCCTGGAAACTATTTTCTCTGGTACCGAAGGCTATTTCAACAATGGCTGGTGGATGTGTACTGCAAGATTGAAACAGAACGTTTACAGTTCCTGAGGCGTGAGCAACAGACCCTGAGAGCTGACAATTATAGCAACTTGAGAGATTCAATTCTTAGGGAGGATGGGAATCCAGAACAGTTTGGTCAACGAGTTGTACTTCCGGCAACTTATACAGGAGGCCCTCGATACATGTTTGAGTGTCAAAGTGATGCCATGGCATATGTTCGGCGAATGGGCCGAGCCGACCTCTTCATCACGTTCACAACAAATCCAAAGTGGACAGAAATTACAGAAAATTGTCTTCAAGGGCAAGACCCTCAGGATCGTCCAGATATTGTTGCCAGGGTTTTCAGGCAGAAGCTAAAAAAGTTACTTGAATTTATTAAAAAGGGAGGATTTGGCAGGTTGAGGGCTTTCCTGTACAGTATTGAATATCAAAAAAGAGGACTGCCGCATGCACACATCCTCACCTGGCAGGCCCCAGAGGACAAACTTCTACCAGAAAAAATGGATCTCTGCATATCTGCAGAGATCCCTGACAAAGAGGAAGATCCTGGTCTTCATGCTAAAGTGATGGCACATATGGTGCATGGACCTTGTGGACCATTTAATCCAAATTGTCCATGTATGATTGACAACAAATGTTCCAAAAAATACCCAAAAGAATTTATTCAGTGTACCAAGCAAGGCCAAGACTCTTACCCCAAGTACAGGCGAAGAAAACCAGAAGATGGAGGCCAGACTGTTACAATAAGGATGAAGAGAAATGGTCGGTATGTTAATCAAGAAATAACAAACCAGTGGATTGTTCCGTACAACAAGGTCCTCCTTCAGCAGTTCAACGCTCACATTAACGTAGAAATTTGCAGCTCGATCCAAAGCATCAAATATGTCCTCAAATACGTGAATAAAGGATGTGATCAAGCAGTGTTTGAACTACAAAGAACTGATGGAGCAGCTAACCAACAAGGCCAAGTACAAAGTCACATTGTGGATGAGATCCAGCAGTTCCAGAATGCAAGGTATGTCGGCAGTTCAGAGGCAGCCTGGAGGATATTGGAACATCCCATCCATGAACATTTCCCCCCAATTGTACAACTTTCTGTTCATCTTGAAAATGGGCAGCGTGTCATGTTCTCAGCTGATACTGCTCTGGAACGAGCCCAAGGTCCACCGCCTGCCACAACTTTGACAGCATTTTTTCAACTCTGCCATGAGGATGACTTTGCAAGGGGTCTCAAATACGTAGAAGTCCCTGAGTTTTACACTTGGAACAAATCGACAAAGAAATGGATGAGAAGAATGCGTGGGGTACAAGTTGAAGGTACTGAAAATGATGATGTATGGAAGGCACCATGCATTGGGAGAATCTACACGATTAGTCCAAAAGCAGGGGAGTGTTATTTCTTACGCCTGTTGCTCAATGAGGTTGCTGGTCCAACTTCATTTCAAAATTTGCGAGCATACAATGGTCAGGTGTTTGAAACATACAGAGCAGCGTGCCTTGCTCGAGGCCTTCTAGAAAATGACCATCACTTGCATCAAGCAGTAGGAGAGGCAAGTGCCACTCAATCACCTTCAAATTTGCGAAGCCTATTTGTGATAATTTTAACAGCCTGTGAGCCAAGAAATCCTCTTGAGATCTGGATGGCTTTTCGTGATGTAATATCTGAAGACATTCTTCACAGATACAGGCAAGAAGTTAACAATCCAGAAGCAGATTTTAATGAGGACATCTACAATAAAACTCTTTGTCTAATTGAAGAAAAAGTTCTCCTTATGTGCGGTCAACCATTGGCAAGCTATGGATTACCTGCACCAATGCAAGGGAGAGATGAAAGACTCGCGAGAGAGTATCAACGTGAAGTTACTTATAATCTTGAAGAACTTCCCTACAAGCAGAAAATATGCAAGAAAAACTGACCGATTCTCAAAGAGAAGTTTACAATTCATTCATGGCAATGTTGGAAGCACAAGGTGAAATGAACAAAAACATGATGTTTCTTGATGCTCCAGGTGGTACGGGAAAGACTTTTGTAATCAATTTGATCCTTGCAAAGATTAGATCCATGAGAAAGATTGTGCTTTCAACAGCATTCAGTGGCATTGCTGCTACTCTACTACAAGGTGGCCGCACTCTTCACAGCACTTTTAAAGTACCCTTGGATACTCATCGAATGGATCAGCCAGTTTGCAAAATTACTGGTAACTCAGCCTTGGCAAATGTAATTAGAGACACCTCTGCAATCATTGTAGACGAAGCCCCAATGACGCACAAGAGTGCTTATGAAGCAATTGACCGAACACTGCAAGACATCACAGGAAACAAGAATCCCATGGGTGGCATTCCAACCTTATTTTGCGGTGATTTCCGTCAAATCCTCCCAGTGGTTAAAAATGGCACAAGGGCTAATATTGTCAATGCAAGTTTGAAACAATCCTATCTCTGGAGGCACGTTATAGTGAAGAGACTGACTACTAATATGAGAGCCTATACCTCTGATAACACAGCTGCAGCAGACTTCTCAAAATTGCTTCTCCAAATCGGTAATGGTCAGTTTCCTATCACTTCTTCACCTGACACAATTAAGATTCCAACTGCGCTTGGTAAATGTGTCGGTAATCAGAAGCAACTGAAAGACAAAGTGTACCCAGACCTGCAAAACAATGGAAAATCACCGGATTGGCTTGCTGAGAGGGCTATTATTTCGCCATTAAACAGCAATGTGAATCATTTGAGCAATTCAATAATGAATGAATTTCCAGGAGACACAAAGCAATACAAGTCAGTTGATTCAGCTACTAATGAATATGAAGCTGTTCACTACCCTGTGGAGTTTTTAAACTCTTTGGAGATATCTGGAATGCCTCCACACATTTTAAATCTCAAAATTGGATCGCCAATCATGATTCTTCGATCCTTGGAACCGCCAAAAACAACAAACGGAACCAGATGTGTTATCACCAGATTGCACACCAATGTACTTGAGGCCACCATTTCCTGTGGTCCCTACAAAGGCGAAACCGTTCTACTGCCAAGGATCCCCTTAGTTCCATCGGACTCAGTACTTCCATTTAAATTCCGGAGACTCCAATTTCCTGTGAAGGTGTGTTTTGCAATGAGCATAAACAAAAGTCATGGTCAGACATTTAACACCATTGGCGTAGACTTGACATCAGACTGCTTCAGTCACGGTATGTTCTACGTCTCCATCAGCCGGACAGGAAGTTCAGAAAAACTCTACATTCTGGCTCCAAATCAAAGCAGCAGAAATGTAGTTTACCCTGAGGCTCTTTAGTGAAAAGTTCGAGAAATGGATATGAGGAAAAACTGACATGATCTGATTGTGGTAAGTTTTTAGTATTGAATGTGCAAGATAAAATTTAAGCAAGAGTTGAAAATGACTTCAATGAAAAATTTACTATGTAACATCAAGTAACCTTCCTTTTTGATGAAAATGTTTTGTGAAGTTCCTGATTGAATTTCAGTCACTACAAGAGGTAGTTAAAATGTTAATCACCTTATGCAATCGTTGCTCTTACAACATCAACTTACTGGAAAGGTGCCCACAGATTTTGGTACCCGAGTGCGCAACAAAGCTCCGTGCGAAGCACGGGTATCTTTGCTAGTATATATATAGTAAGTTATGAAAAAATATATATTGCAATTCAGAAACAACAGAATCTTCTGCGTTTCATCATCGATGGAATTCGTCAGGCTAAAATGCACGCAGCTTATATTATCGAGTGTTTTATATATGAAGGTCGTGTTTACTTTAGCTAGCTTACCAAGCAGGTTCATTGTTATTCTGCTCATGGGTCAACGTTTTCATTATCCAATAGAAAGATTTCTCTTAGACAAAAGTTCGGCTGACTTTTACTTTCTCCTCTTGCTCGCATGAATAGTAAAGTACAAACATCATACGTTAATTTAGCTTTAAACCGTATTGTTTTCCTGGATAAATAGTTAGCATTTGTGTTTACATGTTCATTTTTGTATTTTCTATTTCACTTAGTTCATCCCATAAGTTCTCTGGGTTGTTGATTGATGCATTCAATTCAAATGCATCAACTACAGGAAAGACGGAAAATTGTTCAACTTAAAACGACTTAGTGCTGTCACCAGGATTAAGAACACCATCATACGAGACCATCTGTTTACTGAGGATTGTGCCTTCAATGCAAAAAAAAAAAACAAACAAAAAAACAAAAAAAAAAAAACAACGAAACAAAAAAACAAACAAACATGCAATATGTTGTTGATTGTTTCTCTAAGACATGCGATAATTTCGGTCTGATTATAAATTTAAAGACGACCGAACATATTTAAAGCGATGAGTCTTTAATAGTTGCACTGAAGACGGAAGAATTTGGTAGTTAAGTTTGCTGCACTGCTTATTGTTATTTTTATTAACTGCAAATGTTTATATTAACTATTTATTTCAGTTTTTAATTCATATTTTATTTATTTATTTAATACTAGCGTGGCTACCCGGCGTTTCTCGGGACCGTATAAACAATGAGAAAATTGAAGTTGATTTTGAATATAATTGTTATTCTTCCGAGAGAGGAATTTTTAATGTGTATGTATCATTTGCTATTTCGAGCAAAAGAATATTTTACCTACCCTAGGACGGCTGTTACACATGTGAACTAATTGTGCCTTCCCTAGCACAGGTAATTTACAGAATGTATATGAAATAATTTTACGTTTTTGGGACAAGTAATTTACAACACATATTTAAAATATGTTTACCTAACTTCGGACGGGTAATTTATATACATATATGAAACAATTTAACATGCTCTCGACAGGTATTGTACAACATATATGAAATAATTTCTCTTGCCACCAAGGTTACCATAATTTTAAGAAAATTGAAATCATTTTTAGAAGTTGCATCATTAGGATTTCCAAATTAATACATAAATGCATTGTGTTGGTTAATGAGTTCGCAACCCTTGCTTCATCATAAATTTCAACATTACTGCGTTTCTTTCCTCCCTCACTATCGGCACTATTATTGTGAGAAAAATTGTCATTTTTGAAAGATGTCTCAGCAGGATTTTAAAATTAATGCATAAATACATTGACAAAGTTAAGTGATTAGACAACCCTTGCTTCATTATCAAATTCTACATTACTCTGTTTCATTTTTCCCACCTACCGACAACAACATTTTTTGGAAAAAGACATCATTTTCGGAAGATTACTCAGCAGGCTTTGCAAACAAATAAACAAATATGATGAGAAGCTTTGTGATTAGGCAACCCTTGCTTCATTACAAATTTCCACATTACTGTGTTCTTTCCCTCCCTACTACTGACAGGATCATGTTAAGTGGAATGATATCATTTCTTGACCATAACTCAGCATGTTTTCCAAATAATTACAAAAATGCATTGAGACAAATGATCATTAGAAAACTTTTACTTTACCACAATTTTCAATATTACTACCACAACCGCCAACAACACATCAGTAAGAGAAACGATGTCATTTCTGGAATATGATTCCATAGTTATTCCATATTTTTGGAATATGACATTGTGGCAGATTGCATAGTGACTCCAAAATGGACATTACTCTCTCAGCCCCACCCCAAAAGTGAAGGTTTGTTAATTCATAGAAAACTCCAGAGCACGTTAAAAAAGCAACATACTCATGTGTCTTTCCTTCACCACTATAACTGTGACGTCATTCCCCGAAGTTAACATTGAAAATTCAGAAACATATTGTTGATCACCTACAGAAACTGATACATTGTCCGGGCTAATTATTTCTTTACAAACACACCAATCAATTGACTCACATTTAATTACTTTTCAAAATTCTTGGATATGTTACTAATTTCGACAAAAACTTTTAATAATTTTAACCCACATGATCACCCCCCCCCTCTTACGAAAAATAATAACATTGATGTATTTTCTATGTTGATTATTTCATTACAAACACACCAATCAATTAACTCACATTTCATCATATTTCATAATTCTTGGATATGTTACTAATTTCGAAAAGCATTTTTCATAATTTTGACCTACTCTATCGCCACCTCCTTACGAAAATAATAATTTTTATATATTGTTTGAGTTTATCATTGTATTACAAACACACCAATCGATTAATTCACATTTCATCATTTTTCATAATTCCTGGATATGTTACTAATTGCGAGAATAATGTTTTTAATTGTAACCCATATTAACGCCCCTCTTACGAAAAAAATAACTGATATATTGTCGGGGCCGATTATTTAATTACAAGCGCACCAGTCAATTAACATTTTATCATTTTCACAGTTCCTGGATATGTTACTAATTTCGACAATAATCTTTCATAATTCTAACCCACAGTATCCCAACTTCCGTACGAAAATAATAACTTTGATATATTTGTCTCGGTTGATTCTTTCATTACAAACGCACTAATCAATTAACTCACATTTCATCATTTTTCATAATTCTTGGATATGTTACTAATTTCGACAATAATTTTTCATAATTTTAACCCACATTATAACCCCTTACGAAAATAATAACTATGTAATAATGGGTGTTAAAAATATACATGAAATAAAGTAATGAAATAAAGTAATGTTTAAATCGTAAACTGTTTCAGTCATTTCCGGCACTGACTTCTTATCCCCCACCTCACTGTTAAAAATATACATTAAAAAAATTAATGTCTAAAACGTAAAATGTTGTAGCCATTTACGGGATTACTCTATGACCCCACCCCACTGTTAAAAATATGAATGAAATATAGTAATGTTTAATCGTAAACGGTTTCGGCCATTTTCTGGACTGATTTCATATAATTTTGAGATCGTAAACTGCTTCAGCCGTTTTCGGGCCTGACTCCGTATCCCCACTTCTTTATATATATATATATATATATATATATATATATATATATATATATATATATATATATATATATATTATGAAATAAAATATTTTGAGATCATAAACTGCTTCAGCCATTTCCGGGACTTACTCCATATTCCCATCCCCACCTCTTAAATTATATGCTGTGTCGGTTATTTTAGATGAAAGTGTAGTATCTGTTCTAACGCAGTATTTCAGCGAAATCACTACTGGGCCTCTTTCCATAAACAGAAAAAGTGGTGGTAATGCTTGGGAGAATGAACAGGCACTAATTCTACACACCCTAACCTCACCTAAAAAAGAAATTTTGGTAATCCCTGGCGGCCCCCAGAATACTTTTTAAAGCAACATAATCGTGCTTTCCCCACCACTTCCTGAAAATGACTCAACAGTTTTTCGAAATACATGATTTCATTATAAATTGTTGTTATTTTTTAAATATGTGTACTACACTGTATTAGCACCTTATTTAAAATTCATGCTACTCAAAAAATAGATATTTCAAAGTGCAGCTAGTGATTAGGCAACACTTGCTTTACAATAAACTAATCAATAAATTGGACTGAGAAACAGATATGTAATACTAAACAAAAATAGAGATAATACATGTCAGTTTCTTATTTAATAAATTGTTTGGGGAAAGTACACAATAGTTTAAATAATAGCTTCCCCTCCCCGTACCAAGAATGGCTTTCTAAATAATAACGTTATTATTTTAGTACTGTGCGTATTCAGTGTGTCATCCCCCGTCCTCCGTCTTAAAATAATGTATGAAATTAAGTAAATATGAGATCGTAAAAAAGATATATAGGTTTGTTTTCATATTTACAAATTTCAAACTGCGAGTAAAATGTACGTATGATTTCGTTTTCGTTTTTTTTTTCGTTTTTTTTTTAATACAAAAACAAAAAAAAAATGAGTTGGTGTCATCAGTTCCAGCCTGATAAAAAAAAAATAAATCTACGCGCATGCTTACAAAAAAACAAAAAACAAAAAAACAAAAACAAAATGTCAGCTAATGCTTAATGAACATTTTCCACGTAAATTTGCCGATGTCTGTATGCGATATACATGCATATAAGCAAATATATTATTCGTTATAAACCGTCCTTGGTACATGAATATTATTTCCTGAGAATTTCAGTACTATGTGACCAATAGTTTAATAGTTTATCTGTTAGATATTTACACACACACATACGTCTACTGTTTTATTTATATAGAATAGGTTTTCTTGTCGAGTTGATTTTAAATATTGCATAAAGATTCGACAATTTTATGGCTCTCATCCTGGGGAGGCTCAATGATTTGACAAGCTCCTGTACTTGACCATTACTCCTGATCTGAAATGGAACACATACATCAAATCTGTTGGGAAAATGGTGGGATCCTTCTATCGATTCAGTAGATATCTCAGTTCTGATACAATTCTATACCTATATAAGAGCCACGTACGTCCAAGGATGGAGTACTGTTGTCACACCTGAGCAGGAGCTGCTAGAAAGGTCTTATCCTGCCTTGACAGAGTTCAAAATAGACTTCGTAACGTCGTGGAGGGATGCCCTTTTCTTTTCTCTCACAACCTCTTTCTCACAGAAGAGACGTTGTGAGACTGTCTACTTTATCGTTTTTTCATAGCAAGTGCTCGTCTGAGCTCTAATCTATGCCCCCTTGCAAAACTTTCACGAGAAACACTCATCTAGCTGAAAACACTATCAATAATTTCCCCCACTTTTTATCTGTGCCTAAACCTAATCGTAGATTCCATTAACAAAGCTTCTTTCTTAGAATTGCACACCTGTGGAATTATCTTCCGTCTGTGGAACTCTGGCTGACTATAATATGGTCGTCTTCAAGTCCAACGTAAACAAGTTATTGATGAGCCGTTTCCCTTAAGTAATCCAATTTACCAAATTTCTAGTACTAACAATTACTACGACATTGTCCCATTGACCACTGTGCGCTTATTAACCCTTATCCTCGAGTGGCCTCTGGGCCTTGATAAGTAGTGACTCCTTTGTAAAAAAATTTTTACAAAGTAATGTACCAAGCTGCTCATGGAAAAAAAAAGATATCTTGAGCTCCAGATTTCAATTTGTGGAACCAACTTAAAAGTTGTAGACACGTTTACTTACTTGGGCAGGATTCTGTTAAGCTCAGTACACAAAGACGATGAAGTCGAGTGCAGGATAGTCAAGGCTAGTGCTGTGTGAGAGCGTGAAAAAACTCAGCTGTAGACCTAACTTCTGAGAGACAGTGCTGTGATTCTTACCATCCTCATGTATGCTTGTGAAACTTGGACCGCATATGCCAATCATGCCAAGAAACTGAACCATTTCCATATGATCTGTTTCCGTAGGTTGTTGCAATTCAAGTGTCAAGACAGAATACCAGACACAGGTTTTAGCTCGGTCAAATTTCCGTCAGTACACACCATGTTACAACGGTGCCAAGTTTGTTGGGCGGGTCATGTATGCTGCATGCCTGATTCGAGATTCCAAAATAGCTCCTTTATGCTAAGCTGTCCAAAGAAAAAAGACCAACAGGAGAATAATGGAAACAGTTGAAGGACAATCTGACGGTCACCCTCAAACAGTTCGGTTTGTATTCTAACTCATCGGAAAAACTAACCCAAGCTGGACGTTCCTGGCGTGCCGCAACTCACAAATCCGCACGCAATGAAGAAGGCAAAAGGGAATGTGATATAAGAAAATAGCAGTCAGCACCTCTGATGCAGAATCCTTCCAAAGGTGTCTAATGTGCGGGAACTACTCCAGAGATCGAATCGGTGTAACAAGTCATCTTCGAACCAATAGAACAATTTAATGAGAAAGCGATGGACGGACATCATCATCATATACAAGTATGTATGAGTAAGTATAGTACGTACTAATAGATGAGGAATTACTGCGCCCAGACACACACACATATCTATAAAGAGAGAGAGAGAGAGAGAGAGAGAGAGAGAGAGAGAGAGAGAAAAGGAAATAGAGAGAGAAAGAGAAATGGGAGAGAGAAAAGGAGAAAGAAAGAAAGGCATGTGTGAATATATATATATATATACATATATATGTATGCATATAT